>NW_028181360.1:32500-35000 GCF_964211825.1 Aythya ferina
CCCTAACCCTAACCCTAACCCTAACCCTAACCCTAACCCTAACCCTAAACCTAAACATAAGAGATCACTAACCCTAACCCTAACACTAACCCTAACCCTAACACTAACCCTAACCCTACCCCTAACCCTAACCCTAAATCTAACCCTAACCTTAACATAACCCTAACCATAACCCTAACCCTAACCCTAACCCTAAGCCTAAGAGAACACTAACCCAAACCCTAACCCTAACCCTAACCCTAACCCTAACCCTAACACTAACCCTAACCCTAACCCGAACCCTAACATAACCCTAACCTTAACCCTAACCCTAAGAGAACCCTAACCCTAACCCTAACACTAACCCTAACCCTAAACCTAAACCTAAGAGATCACTAACCCTAACCCTAACCCTAAACCTATCCCTAACCGTAACCCTAACCCTAACACTAAACCTAAACCTAACCCTAACCCTAACCCTAACCCTAACCCTAACCCTAACCCTAACCCTAACCCTAACCTAACCCTAGCCATAACCCTAACCCTAACCCAAACCCTAAACCTAACCCTAACCCTAACCCTATCCCTAACCGTAACCCTAAACCTAAGAGAACACTAACCCTAACCCTAACCCTAACCCTATGAAAATACTATCCCTAACCCTAACACTAACCCTAACACTAACCCTAACCCTAACCCTAACCGTAACCCTAACCCTAAAACTAAGAGAACACTAACACTAACCCTAAACCAAATCCTAAGAGAACCCTAACCCTAACCCTACCCCTAACCCTAACCCTTACCCTAACCCTAAACCAAAACCTAAGAAATCACTAACCCTAACCCTAACCCTAAACCTAAGAGAAACCTAACCCTAACCCTAACCCTAACACTAACCCTAACCCTAACCCTAACCGTAACCCTTTCCCTAACTCTAACCCTAACCCTAACCCTAACCCTAACTCTAAGAGAACACTAACCCTAACCCTAACACTTAATCTAACCCTAACCCTAACCTTAATCCTAACCGTAACTGTAACCGTAACCCTAATCCTAATCCTAACCCTAACCCTAACACTAACCCTAACCCTAAACCTAACCCTAACCCTAACCCTAACTCTAACCCTAACCCTGACCCTAACCCTAACCCGAACCCTAACCCTAACCCTAACCCTAACCCTAACCCTAACCCTAAACCTAACCCTAACTCTAACTCTAACCCTAACCCTAAGAGAACACTAACCCTAACCCTAACCCAAACCCTCAGAGAACCCTAACCCTAACCCTACCCCTAACCCTAACCCGAACACTTAACCTAACCCTAAACCTAACCCTAACCCTAACCCTAACCCTAACCCTAACCCTAACCCTAACCCTAACCCGAACCCTAACCCTAACCCTAACCCTAACCCTAAGAGAACCCTAACCCTAACCCTAACCCTAACACAAACCCTAACGCTAAACCTAAACCTAAGAGATCACTAACCCTAACCCTAATCATAACCCTAACCCTAACCCTAACCCTAAACCTAACCCTAACCCTAACCCTATCCCTAACCGTAACCCTAAACCTAACCCTAACCCTAACCCTATCCCTAACCGTAACCCTAAACCTAAGAGAACACAAACCCTAACCCTAACCCTAACCCTAACCCTAACCCTAACCCTAACCCTAACCCTAACCCTAACCCTAACCCTAACCCTAACCCTAACCCTAACCCTAAGAGAATACTATCCCTAAACCTAACTCTAACCCTAACCCTAACCCTAAACCTAACCCTAACCGTAACCCTAACCCTAACCCTTACCCTAACCCTAACCCTAACCCTAACCCTAACCCTAAGAGAACACTAACCCTAACCCTAAACCAAACCCTAAGAGAACCCTAACACTAACCCTACCCCTAACCCTAACCCTAACCCTTACCCTAACCCTAAACCTAAACCTAAGAGATCACTAACCCTAAACCTAACCCTAAAACTTAACCCTAACTCTCACCCTAACCCTAACCCTAACCCTAATCCTAACCTTAACCCTAACCCTAACCCTAACCCTAACCTTAACCCTAACCCTAACCCTTACCCTAACCCTAACCCTAACCCTAACCCTAACCGTAACCCTAACCATAAGAGAACACTAAACCTAACCCTAACCCTAACCCTAACCCTAAGAGAACCCTAACCCTAACCCTAACGCTAATCCTAAACCTAACCCTAAAAGTAACCCTAACCCTAACCCTAAACCTAACCCAAACCCTAACCCTAACCCTAACCCTAACCGTAACCCTAACCCTAAACCTAACCCTAACCCTAACCCTAACCCTAACCCTAACCCTAACGTTAACCCTAAACCTAACCCTAACCCTAACCATAACCCTAACACTAACCCTAACCCTAAGCCTAAGAGAACACTAACCCTAACCCTAACCCTAACCCCAAACCTAACCCTAACCCTAAGCCTATTCCTAACCCTAACCCTAACCCTAAGAGAACACTAACCCTAACCCTAACCCTAACCCTAA
>NW_028181360.1:97500-102500 GCF_964211825.1 Aythya ferina
CCTAAGAGAACCCTAAACCTAACCCTAACCCTAACCCTAAACCTAACCCTAACCCTAACCTTAACCCTAACCCTAAGAGAACCCTAACCCTAACCCTAACCCTAACCCTAACACTAACCCTAACCCTAACCCTAACCCTAACCCTAACCTTAACACTAAGCCTAACACTAACCCTAAACCTAACCCTAATCCTGACCCTAACCCTAACCCTAACCCTAACCCTAACAAGAGAACACTAACCCTAACCCTAAACCTAACCCTAACCCTAACCCTAACCCTTAGCCTAAACCTAACCCTAACCCTAACCCTAAACCTAACCTTAACCCTAACCCTAACCCTAAGAGAACCCTAACCCTAACCCTAACCCTAACACTAAGCCTCACCCTAATTGAAACCCTTTCCCTTAATCTATCCTTAACCCTAACCCTAACCATAAATCTAAGAGAACACTAACACTAACCCTAACACTAAACTTAATCCTAACCCTAAACCTAACTCTAACCCTAACCCTAACCATAACCCTACTCCAAACCCTAAGAGAACCCTAACCCGAACCCTAACCCTAACACTAACGCTAACCCTAAACCTAAACCTAAGAGATCACTAACCCTACCCCTAACACTAACCCTCAACCTAACCCTAACCCTAACCCTAACCCTAACCCTTACCCTAACCTAACCCTAACCATAACCCTAACCCTAAACCTTACCCTAAGACTAAGAGAACAATAACACTAACCATAACCCTAATCCTAACCCTAAACCTATCCCTAACCCTAACCCTATCCCTAACCGTAACCCTAACCCTAAGAGAACACCAACCCTAACCCTAACCCTAACCCTAACCCTAACCCTAACCCTAACCCTAACCCTAACCCTAACCCTAACCCTAACCCTAACCCTAACCCTAACCCTAACCCAAACCCTAACCCTAAGAGAACACGAACCCTAACCCTAACCCAAACCCTAAGAGAACCCTAACCCTAACCCTACCCCTAACCCTAACCCTAACCCTTACCCTAACCCTAAACCTAAACCTAAGAGATCACTAACCCTAACCATAACCCTAAACCTAAGAGAACCCTAACCCTAAACCTAACCCTAACCCTTACCCTAACCCTAACCCTAACACGAAACCCTAACCCTAACCCTAATCGTAACCCTTTCCCTAACTCTAACCCTAACCCTAACCCTATCCCTAACCCTAACTCTAAGAGAACACTAACCCTAACCCTAACACTAACCTTAATCCTTACCGTAACCCTAACCCTAACCCTAAACCTAACCCTAACCCTAACCCTAATCCTAACCCTAACCCTAACCCTAACCCTAACCCTAAGAGAACCCTAACCCTAACCCTAACCCTAACCCTAACACTAAGCCTAAACCTAACCCTAACCCTAACCCTAAGAGAACCCTAACCCTAACCCTAACCCTAAACCTAAACGTAAGAGATCACTAACCCTAACCCTAACCCCAACCCTAACCCTAACCCTAACCGTAACCCTAACCCTAACCCTAACCCTAACCCTAACCCTTACCCTAACCCTAACCCTAACCTAACCCTAACCATAACCCTAACCCTAACCCTAAACCTAAGAGAACACTAACCCTAACGCTAAACCTAACCCTAACCCTAACCCTAACCCTACCCCTAACCCTAACCCTAACCCTAACCCTAACCCTAACCCTAACCCTAACTCTAACCCTAAACCTAACCATAACCCTAACCCTAACCCTAACCCTAACCCTAACCCTAAACCTAAACCTAAGAGATCACTAACCCTAACCCTAACCCTAACCCTTACCCTAACCCTAACACGAAACCCTAACCCTAACCCTAATCGTAACCCTTTCCCTAACTCTAACCCTAACCCTAACCCTAAACCTAACTCTAAGAGAACACTAACCCTAACCCTAACACTAACCTTAATCCTAACCGTAACCGTAACCCTAATCCTAACCCTAACCCTAACCCTAACCCTAACCCAAACCCTAACCCTAACGCTAAACCTACCCCTAATCCTAACCCTAATCCTAATCCTAACCCTAACCCTAACCCTAACCATAAACCTAACCCTAACCCTAACCCTTACCCTAACCCTAAACCTAAACCTAAGAGATCACTAACCCTAACCCTAACCCTAACCCTAAGAGAACACTATCCATAACCCTAACCCTAACCATAACCCTAACCCTAACCTTAACTCTAACCCTAACCCTAACCCTAACCCTTACCCTAACCCTAAACCTAACGCTAACCGTAACCCTAAACATAACACTAACCCTAACCCTAACCCTAACCCTAACCCTAACCCTAACCTAACCCTAACCATAACCCTAACCCAAACCCTACCCCTAACGCTAAACCTACCCCTAATCCTAACCCTAATCCTAATCCTAACCCTAACCCTAACCCTAACCCTAACCCTAACCCTAACCCTAACCCTAAGAGAACACTAACCCTAACCCTAACTCTAATCCTAAGAGAACCCTAAACCTAACCCTACCCCTAACCCTAACCCTAACCCTAACCCTTACCCTAACCCTAAACCTAAACCTAAGAGATCACTAACCCTAAACCTAACCCTAAAACTTAACCCTAACTCTAACCCTAACCCTAACCCTAACCCTAATCCTAACCTTAACCCTAACCCTAACCCTAACCCTAACCTTAACCCTAACACTAACCCTTACCCTAACCCTAACCCTAACCCTAACCGTAACCCTAACCCTAAGAGAACACTAAACCTAACCCTAACCCTAACCCTAACCCTAAGAGAACCCTAACCCTAACCCTAACGCTAATCCTAAACCTAACCCTAAAACTAACCCTAACCCTAACCCTAAACCTAACCCAAACCCTAACCCTAACCCTAACCCTAACCGTAACCCTAACCCTAACCCTAACCCTAACCCTAACGTTAACCCTAACCCTAACCCTAACCATAACCCTAACACTAACCCTAACCCTAAGCCTAAGAGAACACTAACCCTAACCCTAACCCTAACCCTAACCCTAACCCTAACCCTAACGATAACCGTAACCCTAACCATAACACTAACCCTAACCCTAACCCTAACCCTAACCCTAACCTAAGCCTAACCATAACCCTAACCCTAACCCTAAGCCTAAGAGAACACTAACACTAACCCTAACCCTAACCCTATCCCTAAACCTAACCCTAACCCTAACCCTATACCTAACCGTAACCCTAACCCTAAGAGAACACTAACCCTAACCCTAACCCTAACCCTAACCCTAACCCTAACCCTAACCCTAACCCTAAGAGAACCCTAACCCTAACCCTAACCCTAACCCTAACCCTAACCCTAACCGTAACCCTAACCCTAGCCCTAACCCAAACCCTAACCCTAACCCTAACCCCAACCCTAACCCTAACCCTAACCCTAAACATAACCCTAACCCTAACCCTAAGAGAACACTAACCCTAACCCTAACCCTAATCCTAAGAGAACCCTAAACCTAACCCTAACCCTAACCCTAACCCTAAACCTAACCCTAACCCTAACCTTAACCCTAACCCTAAGAGAACCCTAACCCTAACCCTAACCCTAACCCTAACACTAACCCTAACCCTAACCCTAACCCTAACCCTAACCTTAACACTAAGCCTAACACTAACCCTAAACCTAACCCTAATCCTGACCCTACCCCTAACCCTAACCCTAACCCTAACAAGAGAACACTAACCCTAACCCTAAACCTAACCCTAACCCTAACCCTAACCCTTAGCCTAAACCTAACCCTAACCCTAACCCTAACCCTAACCTTAACCCTAACCCTAACCCTAAGAGAACCCTAACCCTAACCCTAACCCTAACACTAAGCCTCACCCTAATTGAAACCCTTTCCCTTAATCTATCCTTAACCCTAACCCTAACCATAAATCTAAGAGAACACTAACACTAACCCTAACACTAAACTTAATCCTAACCCTAAACCTAACTCTAACCCTAACCCTAACCATAACCCTACTCCAAACCCTAAGAGAACCCTAACCCGAACCCTAACCCTAACACTAACGCTAACCCTAAACCTAAACCTAAGAGATCACTAACCCTACCCCTAACACTAACCCTCAACCTAACCCTAACCCTAACCCTAACCCTAACCCTTACCCTAACCTAACCCTAACCATAACCCTAACCCTAAACCTTACCCTAAGACTAAGAGAACAATAACACTAACCATAACCCTAATCCTAACCCTAAACCTATCCCTAACCCTAACCCTATCCCTAACCGTAACCCTAACCCTAAGAGAACACCAACCCTAACCCTAACCCTAACCCTAACCCTAACCCTAACCCTAACCCTAACCCTAACCCTAACCCTAACCCTAACCCTAACCCTAACCCTAACCCAAACCCTAACCCTAAGAGAACACGAACCCTAACCCTAACCCAAACCCTAAGAGAACCCTAACCCTAACCCTACCCCTAACCCTAACCCTAACCCTTACCCTAACCCTAAACCTAAACCTAAGAGATCACTAACCCTAACCATAACCCTAAACCTAAGAGAACCCTAACCCTAAACCTAACCCTAACCCTTACCCTAACCCTAACCCTAACACGAAACCCTAACCCTAACCCTAATCGTAACCCTTTCCCTAACTCTAACCCTAACCCTAACCCTATCCCTAACCCTAACTCTAAGAGAACACTAACCCTAACCCTAACACTAACCTTAATCCTTACCGTAACCCTAACCCTAACCCTAAACCTAACCCTAACCCTAACCCTAATCCTAACCCTAACCCTAACCCTAACCCTAACCCTAAGAGAACCCTAACCCTAACCCTAACCCTAACCCTAACACTAAGCCTAAACCTAACCCTAACCCTAACCCTAAGAGAACCCTAACCCTAACCCTAACCCTAACCCTAAACCTAAACGTAAGAGATCACTAACCCTAACCCTAACCCCAACCCTAACCCTAACCCTAACCGTAACCCTAACCCTAACCCTAACCCTA
>NW_028181360.1:120000-125000 GCF_964211825.1 Aythya ferina
CTAACCCTAACCCTAAGAGAACCCTAACCCTAACCCTAACACTAACCCTAACACTAAGCCTAACCCTAACCCTAACCCTAACCCTAACCCTAACCCTAACCCTAACCCTAACCCTTAGACTAACCCTAACCCTAACCCTAACCCTAACCCTAACCCTAACCCTAACCCTAACCCTAAACCTAACCCTAACCTTAACCCTAACCCTAAACCTAACCCTAACCCTAACCCTAATTGAAACCCTTTCCCTTAATCTATCCCTAACCCTAACCCTAACCGTAAATCTAAGAGAACACTAACACTAACCCTAAAACTAACCTTAATCCTAACCATAAACCTAAACCTAACCCTAACCCTAACCCTAACCCTAAGAGAACACTAACCCTAACCCTAACCCTAAGAGAACCCTAACCCTAACCGTAACCCTAACCCGAAACCTAAACGTAAGAGATCACTAACCCTAACCCTAACCCCAACCATAACCCTAACCCTAACCGTAACCCTAACCCTAACCCTAACCCTAACCCTAACCCTTACCCTAACCCTAACCCTAACCTAACCCTAACCATAACCCTAACCCTAACCCTAAACCTAAGAGAACACTAACCCTAACGCTAAACCTAACCCTAACCCTAACCCTAACCCTACCCCTAACCCTAACCCTAACCCTAACCCTAACCCTAACCCTAACCCTAACTCTAACCCTAAACCTAACCCTAACCCTAACCCTAACCCTAACCCTAACCCTAAACCAAAGGGAACCCTAACCCTAACCCTAACCCTAACCCTAACCCTTACCCTAACCCTAACACGAAACCCTAACCCTAACCCTAATCGTAACCCTTTCCCTAACTCTAACCCTAACCCTAACCCTAAACCTAACTCTAAGAGAACACTAACCCTAACCCTAACACTAACCTTAATCCTAACCGTAACCGTAACCCTAATCCTAACCCTAACCCTAACCCTAACCCTAACCCAAACCCTACCCCTAACGCTAAACCTACCCCTAATCCTAACCCTAATCCTAATCCTAACCCTAACCCTAACCCTAACCATAAACCTAACCCTAACCCTAACCCTTACCCTAACCCTAAACCTAAACCTAAGAGATCACTAACCCTAACCCTAACCCTAACCCTAAGAGAACACTATCCATAACCCTAACCCTAACCATAACCCTAACCCTAACCTTAACTCTAACCCTAACCCTAACCCTAACCCTAACCCTTACCCTAACCCTAAACCTAACGCTAACCGTAACCCTAACCATAACACTAACCCTAACCCTAACCCTAACCCTAACACTAACCTAACCCTAACCATAACCCTAAACCTAACCCTATACCTAACCGTAACACTAACCCTAAGAGAACACTAACCCTAACCCTAACCCTAACCCTAACCCTAACCCTAACCTTAACCCTAACCCTAACCCTAACCCTAAGAGAACACTAACCCTAACCCTAACCCTAATCCTAAGAGAACCCTAAACCTAACCCTACCCCTAACCCTAACCCTAACCCTAACCCTTACCCTAACCCTAAACCTAAACCTAAGAGATCACTAACCCTAAACCTAACCCTAAAACTTAACCCTAACTCTAACCCTAACCCTAACCCTAACCCTAATTCTAACCTTAACCCTAACCCTAACCCTAACCCTAACCCTAACGTTAACCCTAACCCTAACCCTAACCATAACCCTAACACTAACCCTAACCCTAAGCCTAAGAGAACACTAACCCTAACCCTAACCCTAACCCTAACCCTAACCCTAACCCTAACCCTAACGATAACCGTAACCCTAACCATAACACTAACCCTAACCCTAACCCTAACCCTAACCCTAACCTAAGCCTAACCATAACCCTAACCCTAACCCTAAGCCTAAGAGAACACTAACACTAACCCTAACCCTAATCCTAACCCTAAACCTAACCCTAACCCTAACCCTATACCTAACCGTAACCCTAACCCTAAGAGAACACTATCCCTAACCCTAACCCTAACCCTAACCCTAACCCTAACCCTAACCCTAACCCTAACCCTAACCCTAAGAGAACCCTAACCCTAACCCTAACCCTAACCCTAACCCTAACCCTAACCGTAACCCTAACCCTAGCCCTAACCCAAACCCTAACCCTAACCCTAACCCCAACCCTAACCCTAACCCTAACCCTAAACATAACCCTAACCCTAACCCTAAGAGAACACTAACCCTAACCCTAACCCTAATCCTAAGAGAACCCTAAACCTAACCCTAACCCTAACCCTAACCCTAACCCTAACCCTAACCTTAACCCTAACCCTAAGAGAACCCTAACCCTAACCCTAACCCTAACCCTAACACTAACCCTAACCCTAACCCTAACCCTAACCCTAACCCTAACCCTAACCCTAACCTTAACACTAAGCCTAACACTAACCTTAAACCTAACCCTAATCCTGACCCTAACCCTAACCCTAACACTAACCCTAACAAGAGAACACTAACCCTAACCCTAAACCTAACCCTAACCCTAACCCTAACCCTTAGCCTAAACCTAACCCTAACCCTAACCCTAACCCTAACCTTAACCCTAACCCTAACCCTAAGAGAACCCTAACCCTAACCCTAACCCTAACACTAAGCCTCACCCTAATTGAAACCCTTTCCCTTAATCTATCCTTAACCCTAACCCTAACTGTAAATCTAAGAGAACACTAACACTAACCCTAACACTAAACTTAATCCTAACCCTAAACCTAACTCTAACCCTAACCCTAACCATAACCCTACTGCAAACCCTAAGAGAACCCTAACCCGAACCCTAACCCTAACACTAACCCTAACCCTAACCCTAAACCTAAACCTAAGAGATCACTAACCCTAACCCTAACACTAACCCTCAACCTAACCCTAACCCTAACCCTAACCCTAACCCTTACCCTAACCTAACCCTAACCATAACCCTAACCCTAAACCTTACCCTAAGACTAAGAGAACAATAACACTAACCATAACCCTAATCCTAACCCTAAACCTATCCCTAACCCTAACCCTATCCCTAACCGTAACCCTAACCCTAAGAGAACACCAACCCTAACCCTAACCCTAACCCTAACCCTAACCCTAACCCTAACCCTAACCCTAACCCTAACCCTAACCCTAACCCTAACCCTAACCCTAACCCTAACCCTAACCCTAACCCTAACCCTAACCCTAACCCTAACCCAAACCCTAACCCTAAGAGAACACGAACCCTAACCCTAACCCAAACCCTAAGAGAACCCTAACCCTAACCCTACCCCTAACCCTAACCCTAACCCTTACCCTAACCCTAAACCTAAACCTAAGAGATCACTAACCCTAACCATAACCCTAAACCTAAGAGAACCCTAACCCTAAACCTAACCCTAACCCTTACCCTAACCCTAACCCTAACACGAAACCCTAACCCTAACCCTAATCGTAACCCTTTCCCTAACTCTAACCCTAACCCTAACCCTATCCCTAACCCTAACTCTAAGAGAACACTAACCCTAACCCTAACACTAACCTTAATCCTAACCGTAACCCTAACCCTAACCCTAACCCTAACCCTAACCCTAACCCTAATCCTAACCCTAACCCTAACCCTAACCCTAACCCTAAGAGAACCCTAACCCTAACCCTAACCCTAACCCTAACACTAAGCCTAAACCTAACCCTAACCCTAACCCTAAGAGAACCCTAACCCTAACCCTAACCCTAAACCTAAACGTAAGAGATCACTAACCCTAACCCTAACCCCAACCCTAACCCTAACCCTAACCGTAACCCTAACCCTAACCCTAACCCTAACCCTAACCCTAACCCTTACCCTAACCCTAACCCTAACCTAACCCTAACCATAACCCTAACCCTAACCCTAAACCTAAGAGAACACTAACCCTAACGCTAAACCTAACGCTAACCCTAACCCTAACCCTACCCCTAACCCTAACCCTAACCCTAACCCTAACCCTAACCGTAACTCTAACCCTAAACCTAACCATAACCCTAACCCTAACCCTAACCCTAACCCTAAACCTAAACCTAAGAGATCACTAACACTAACCCTAACCCTAACCCTTACCCTAACCCTAACACGAAACCCTAACCCTAACCCTAATCGTAACCCTTTCCCTAACTCTAACCCTAACCCTAACCCTAAACCTAACTCTAAGAGAACACTAACCCTAACCCTAACACTAACCTTAATCCTAAACCTAACCCTAAGCCTAACCCTAACCCTAAACCTAACCCTAACCCTAAGCCTAACCCTAACCCTGACCCTAACCCTAACCCGAACCCTAACCCTAACCCTAACCCTAACCCTAACCGTAACCCTAACCCTAACCGTAACCCTAACCCTAACCCTAACCCTCACCCTTACCCTAACCCTAAACCTAAACCTAAGAGATCACTAACCCTAACCCTAACCCTAAGAGAACCCTAACCCTAACCCTAACCCTAACCCTAACCCTAACACTAACCCTAACCCTAACCCTAACCGTAACCCTTTCCCTAACTCTCACCCTAACCCTTAGCCTAAACCTAACCCTAACCCTAACCCTAACCCTAACCTTAACCCTAACCCTAACCCTAAGAGAACCCTAACCCTAACCCTAACCCTAACACTAAGCCTCACCCTAATTGAAACCCTTTCCCTTAATCTATCCTTAACCCTAACCCTAACTGTAAATCTAAGAGAACACTAACACTAACCCTAACACTAAACTTAATCCTAACCCTAAACCTAACTCTAACCCTAACCCTAACCATAACCCTACTCCAAACCCTAAGAGAACCCTAACCCGAACCCTAACCCTAACACTAACCCTAACCCTAACCCTAAACCTAAACCTAAGAGATCACTAACCCTAACCCTAACACTAACCCTCAACCTAACCCTAACCCTAACCCTAACCCTAACCCTTACCCTAACCTAACCCTAACCATAACCCTAACCCTAAACCTTACCCTAAGACTAAGAGAAC
>NW_028181360.1:142500-145000 GCF_964211825.1 Aythya ferina
CTAACCCTAACCCTACCCGTAACCCTAACCCTTACCCTAACCCTAAACCTAAACCTAAGAGATCACTAACCCTAACCCTAACCCTAAACCTAAGAGAACCCTAACCCTAACCCTAACCCTAACCCTAACCCTTACCCTAACCCTAACATGAAACCCTAACCCTAACCCTAATCGTAACCCTTTCCCTAACTCTAACCCTAACCCTAACCCGAACCCTAAACCTAAGAGAACCCTAACCCTAACCCTACCCCTAACCCTAACCCTAACCCTTACCCTAACTCTAAACCTAAACCTAACAGATCACTAACCCTAACCCTAACCCTAACCCTAACCGTAAGAGAACCCTAACCCTAACCCTAACCCTAAACCTAACCCTAACCCTAACCCTAATCCTAACCCTAACCCTAACCCTAACCCTAACCCTAAGAGAACACTAACCCTAACCCTAAACTTAATCCTAACCCTAAACCTAACCCTAACCCTAACCCTAACCCTAACCCTAACCCTAACCCTAACCCTAACCCTAACCCTAACCCTAACCCTAAACCTAACCCTAACCCTAACGCTAACCCTAACACAATCCCTAACCATAACCCTAAACCTAACCCTAACCCTAACGCTAACCCTAACCCAAACCCGAACCCTAACCCTAACGTTGACCCTAACCCTAACCCTAACGTTAACCCTAACCCTAACCCTAACCCTAACTCTAAGAGAACACTAACCCTAACCCTAACACTAACCTTAATCCTAACCCTAAACCTAACCCTAACCCTAACCCTTACCCTAACCCTAACATTAAACCCTAACCCTAACCCTAATCGTAACCCTTTCCCTAACTCTAACCCTAACCCTAACCCGAACCCTAACCCTAAGAGAACCCTAACCCTATCCCTACCCCTAACCCTAACCCTAACCCTTACCCTAACTCTAAACCTAAACCTAACAGATCACTAACCCTAACCCTAACCCTAACCCTAACCGTAAGAGAACCCTAACCCTAACCCTAACCCTAAACCTAACCCTAACCCTAACCCTAACACTATCCTTAATCCTAAACCTAAACTTAACCCTAACCCAAACCCTACCCCTAACGCTAAACCTAACCCTAACCGTAACCCTAACCCTAACCCTAATCCTAATCCTAACCTTAACCCTAACCCTAAACCTAAGAGAACACTAACACTAACCCTAACCCTAAACCTAACCCTAACCTTAACCCTAAACCTAAACCTAACCCTAACCCTAACCCTAACCCTAAGAGAACCCTAACCCTAACCCTAATCCTAACCCTAACCCTAAGAGAACCCTAACCCTAACCCTAACCCTAACCCAAACCCTAACCCTAACCCTAAGCCTAAGCCTAAACCTAAGCCTAAACCTAAGCCTAAGCCTAATCCTAACCCTAACCCTAACCCTAACACTAACCCTAACCCTAAGAGAACCCTAACCCTAACCCTACCCCTAACCCTAACCCTAACCCTTACCCTAACTCTAAACCTAAACCTAAGAGATCACTAACCCTAACCCTAACCCTAAGAGAACCCTAACCCTAACCCTAACCCTAACCCTAACCCTAACCCTAACACTAACCTTAAACCTAACCCTTACCGTAACCCATTCCCTAACTCTAACCCTAACCTTAACCCTAACCCTAATTCTAAGAGAACACTAACCCTAACCCTAACCCTAACCCTAAACCTAACCCTAACCCTAACACTAACCTTAATCCTAAACCTAAACTTAACCCTAACCCAAACCCTACCCCTAACGCTAAACCTAACCCTAACCGTAACCCTAACCCTAACCCTAATCCTAATCCTAACCTTAACCCTAACCCTAACCCTAAGAGAACACTAACACAAACCCTAACCCTAAACCTTAACCCTAACCCTAACCCTAAGAGAACACTAACACAAACCCTAACCCTAACCCTAAACCTAACCCTAACCCTAACCCTAATCCTAACCCTAAACCTAACCCTAACCCTAACCCTAAGAGAACACTAACCCTAACCCTAAACTTAATCCTAACCCTAACCCTAACCCTAACCCTAACCCTAACCCTAACCCTAACCCTAACCCTAACCCTAAACCTAACCCTAACCCTAACGCTAACCCTAACACAATCCCTAACCATAACCCTAAACCTAACCCTAACCCTAACGCTAACCCTAACCCAAACCCTAACCCTAACCCTAACGTTGACCCTAACCCTAACCCTAACGTTAACCCTAACCCTAACCCTAACCCTAACTCTAAGAGAACACTAACCCTAACCCTAACACTAACCTTAATCCTAACCGTAACCGTAACCCTAATCCTAACCCTAACCCTAACCCAAACCCTACCCCTAACGCTAAACCTAACCCTAACCCTAACCCTAACCCTAACCCTAAGCCTAACCCTAACCCTGACCCTAACCCTAACCCGAACCCTAACCTTAACTCTAACCGTAACCCTAACCGCAACCCTAACCCTGACCCTAACCCTAACCCAAA
>NW_028181360.1:177500-180000 GCF_964211825.1 Aythya ferina
CTAACCCTAACCCTAAGAGAACACTAACCCTAACCCTAACCCACACCCTAAGAGAACCCTAAACCTAACCCTACACCTAACCCTAACCCTAACACTAACCCTAACCCTAACCCTAACCCTAACCATAACCCTAACACTAACGTTAACCCTAACCCTAACCCTAACCCTAACCATAACCCTAACACTTACCCTAACCCTAAGCCTAAGAGAACACTAACCCTAACCCTAACCCTAACCCCAAACCTAACCCTAAACCTAAGCCTATCCCTAACCCTAACCCTAACCCTAAGAGAACACTAACCCTAACCCTAACCCTAACCGTAACCCTAACCCTAACCCTAACCCTAACCCTAACCCTAAACTTAACCCTAACCCTAAGAGAACCCTAACCCTAACCCTAACCCTAACCCTAACCCTAACCCTAACCCTAACCCTAACCCTAACCCTATCCCTAACCCTAAGTGAATACTAACCCTAACCCTAACCCTAACCCTAACCCTATCCCTAACCCTAAGTGAATACTAACCCTAACCCTAACCCTAACCCCAAACCTAAACCTAACCCTAACCCTAAACCTAACCCTAACCCTAACCCTAACCCTAACCCTAACCCTAAGAGAACCCTAACCCTAACCCTAACCCTTACCTAACCCTAACCATAACCCTAACACTAACCCTAAACCTAAGAGAACACTAACCGTAAACCTAAGCCTAACCCTAACCCCAAACCTAACCCTAAGCCTAACCCTAACCCTAACCCTAATCCTAACCCTAACCCTAACCCTAACCCTAACACTAACCTTAACCCTAACCCTAACCCTTACCCTAACCCTAACTCTAACCTTAACCCTAACCCTAAGAGAACCCTAACCCTAACCCTAACCTAACCCTAACCCTAACCATAACCCTAACACTAACCCTAACCCCAAAACTAACCCTAACCCTAAGCCTATCCCTAACCCTAACCCTAACCCTAAGAGAACACTAACCCTAACCCTAACCCTAACCCTAACCCTAACCCTAACCCTAACCCTAACCCTAAACCTAACCCTAACCCTAACCCTAACCCTAAGAGAACCCTAACCCTAACCCTAACCCACACCCTAAGAGAACCCTAAACCTTACCCTAACCCTAACCCTAACCCTAACCCTAACCCTAAGAGAACACTAACGCTAACCCTAACCCACACCCTAAGAGAACCCTAAACTTAACCCTACCCCTAACCCTAACCCTAACCCTTACCCTAACCCTAAACCTAAGAGAACCCTAACCCTAACCCTAACCCTTACCTAACCCTAACCATAACCCTAACACTAACCCTAAGCCTAAGAGAACACTAACCGTAAACCTAACCCTAACCCTAACCCCAAACCTAACCCTAAGCCTAAGCCTAACCCTAACCCTAACCCTAACCCTAACCCTAACCTTAACCCTAACCCTAACCCTTACGCTAACCCTAACTCTAACCTTAACCCTAACCCTAAGAGAACCCTAACCCTAACCCTAACCTAACCCTAACCCTAACCATAACCCTAACACTAACCCTAACTCTAAGGTTAAGAGAACACTAACCCTAACCCTAACCCTAACCCCAAAACTAACCCTAACCCTAAGCCTATCCCTAACCCTAACCCTAACCCTAAACCTAACCCTAACCCTAACCCTAACCCTAACCCTAACCCTAACCCTAACCCTAACCCTAACCCTAACCCTAACCCTAACCCTAACCCTAACCCTAACCCTAACCCTAAGAGAACCCTAACCCTAACCCTAACCCACACCCTAAGAGAACCCTAAACCTAACCCTAACCCTAACCCTAACCCTAACCCTAAGAGAACACTAACCCTAACCCTAACCCACACCCTAAGAGAACCCTAAACCTAACCCTACACCTAACCCTAACCCTAAAACTTACCCTAACCCTAACCCTAACCATAACCCTAACCCTAACCTAACCCTAACCCTAACCCTAACCATAACCCTAACACTTACCCTAACCCTAAGCCTAAGAGAACACTAACCCTAACCCTAACCCTAACCCCAAACCTAACCCTAAACCTAAGCCTATCCCTAACCCTAACCCTAACCCTAAGAGAACACTAACCCTAACCCTAACCCTAACCGTAATCCTAACCCTAACCCTAACCCTAACCCTAACCCTAACCCTAAACTTAACCCTAACCCTAAGAGAACCCTAACCCTAACCCTAACCCTAACCCTAACCCTAACCCTAACCCTATCCCTAACCCTAAGTGAATACTAACCCTAACCCTAACCCTAACCCCAAACCTAACCCTAACCCTAACCCTAAACCTAACCCTAACCCTAACCCTAACCCTAACCCTAACCATAACCATAAGAGAACACTAACCCTAACCCTAACCCTAACCCTAAGAGAACCCTAACCCTAACCCTAACCCTTACCTAACCCTAACCATAACCCTAACACTAACCCTAAACCTAAGAGAACACTAACCGTAAACCTAAGCCTAACCCTAA
>NW_028181360.1:182500-220055 GCF_964211825.1 Aythya ferina
CTAACCCTAACCCTAACCCTTAGCCTAAACCTAACCCTAACCCTAACCCTAACCCTAAGAGAACACTAACCCTAACCCTAACCGTAACCCAAAGAGAACCCTAACCCTAACCCTAACACTAAGCCTAACCCTAATTGAAAACCTTTCCCTTAATCTATCCCTAACCCTAACCCTAACCGTAAATCTAAGAGAACACTAACACTAACCCTAACACTAAACTTAATCCTAACCCTAAACCTAACCCTAACCCTAACCCTAACCCTAACTCTAATCCTAAATCTAACCCTAACCCTAACCCTAACCCTAACCCTAACCCTAACCCTAACCCTAAGAGAACAGTAATCCTAAACCTAACCTAACCATAAAACTAACCCTAACCCTAACCCTAACCCTAACCCTAACCCTAACCCTAACCCTAACCTTAACCCTAACCCTAACCCTTACCCTAAACCTAACCCTAACTCTAACCTTAACCCTAACCCTAAGAGAACCCTAACCCTAACCCTAACCTAACCCTAACCCTAACCATAACCCTAACACTAACCCTAACCCTAAGCCTAAGAGAACACTAACCCTAACCCTAACCCTAACCCCAAAACTAACCCTAACCCTAAGCCTATCCCTAACCCTAACCCTAACCCTAAGAGAACACTAACCCTAACCCTAACCCTAACCCTAACCCTAACCCTAACCCTAACCCTAACCCTAACCCTAACACTAACCCTAACCCTAAGAGAATACTAACCCTAACCCTAAACCTAACCCCAACCCTAACCCTAACCCTAACCCTAAACCTAACCCTAACCCTAACCCTAACCCTAACCCTAAGAGAACACTAACCCTAACCCTAACCCACACCCTAAGAGAACCCTAAACCTAACCCTACCCCTAACCCTAACCCTAACCCTTACCCTAACCCTAAACCTAAACCTAAGAGATCACTAACCCTAACCCTAACCCTAACCCTAACCCTAACCCTAACCCTAACCCTAACCCTAACCCTAACCCTAACCCTAACCCTAACCTTAACCCTAACCCTAACCCTAACCCTTACCCTAACCCTAACCGTAACCCTAAACGTAAGAGAAACCTAACACTAAACCCTAACACTAACGCTAATCCTTAACCTAACCCTAAAAATAACCCTAACCCTAACCCTAAACCTAACCCAAACCCTTACCCTAACCCTAACCATAACCGTAACCCTAACCCTAACCCTAACCCTAACCCTAACCCTAACACTAATGTTAACCCTAACCCTAACCCTAACCCTAACCCTAACCATAACCCTAACACTAACCCTAACCCTAAGCCTAAGAGAACACTAACCGTAACCCTAACCCTAACCCCAAACATAACCCTAAACCTAAGCCTATCCCTAAGCCTAACCCTAACCCTAATAGAACACTAACCCTAACCCTAACCCTAACCGTAACCCTAACCCTAACCCTAACCCTAAACTTAACCCTAACCCTAAGAGAACCCTAAACCTAACCCTAACCCTAACCCTAACCCTAACACTAACCCTAACCCTAACCCTAACACTAACCCTAACCCTATCCCTAACCCTAAGTGAATACTAACCCTAACCCTAACCCTAACCCCAACCCTAACCCTAACCCTAACCCTAAATCTAACCCTAACCCTAACCCTAACCCTAACACTAACCCTAACCCTAACCCTAAGAGAACACTAACCCTAACCCTAACCCTAACCCTAAGAGAACCCTAACCCTAACCCTAACCCTTACCTAACCCTAACCATAACCCTAACCCTAACCCTAACCCTAACCCTAAACCTAACCCTAACCCTAACCCTAACCCTAACCCTAACCCTAACCCTAACCCTAACCCTAACCCTAACCCTAACCCTAACCCTAACCCTAACCCCATACCTAACCCTAACCCTAACTCTAACCCTAAGAGCACACTAACCCTAACCCTAACCCTAACCCTAACCCTAACCCTAACCCTAACCCTAACCCTAACCCTAACCCTAACCCTAACCCTAACCCTAACCCTAACCCGACCCGAACCCTAACCCTAACCCTAACTTTAATCCTAACCCTAACCCTAACCCTAACCCTAACCCTAACCCTAACCCTAACAAGAGAACACTAACCCTAACCCTAACCCTAACCCTAACCCTAACCCTAACCCTTAGCCTAAACCTAACCCTAACCCTAACCCTAACCGTAAGAGAACACTAACCCTAACCCTAACCCTAACCCAAAGAGAACCCTAACCCTAACCCTAACACTAAGCCTAACCCTAATTGAAAGCCTTTCCCTTAATCTAACACTAATCCTAACCCTAACCGTAAATCTAAGAGAACACTAACACTAACCCTAACACTAATCTTAATCCTAACCCTAACCCTAACCCTAACCCTAACCCTAACCCTAACCCTAACCCTAACCCTAACCCTAACCCTAACCCTAACCGTAACCCTAACCCTAACCCTAACCCTAACCCTAACCCTAACCCTAACCCTTACCCTAACCCTAAACCTAAATCTAAGAGATCACTAACCCTAAACCTAACCCTAACCCTAACCCTAACCCTAACCCTAACCGTAACCCTAACCCTAACCCTAACCGTAACCCTAACCCTAACCCTAACCCTAACCCTAACCTTAACCCTAACCCTAACGCTAACCCTTACCCTAACCCTAACCGTAACCCTAAACGTAAGAGAAACCTAACACTAAACCCTAACACTAACGCTAATCCTTAACCTAACCCTAAAACTAACCCTAACTCTAACCCTAAACCTAACCCAAACCCTTACCCTAACCCTAACCCTAACCGTAACCCTAACCCTAACCCTAACCCTAACCCTAACACTAACGTTAACCCTAACCCTAACCCTAACCCTAACCCTAACCATAACCCTAACACTAACCCTAACCCTAAGCCTAAGAGAACACTAACCCTAACCCTAACCCTAACCCCAAACATAACCCTAAACCTAAGCCTATCCCTAACCCTAACCCTAACCCTAATAGAACACTAACCCTAACCCTAACCCTAACCGTAACCCTAACCCTAACCCTAACCCTAAACTTAACCCTAACCCTAAGAGAACCCTAACCCTAACCCTAACCCTAACCCTAACCCTAACCCTAACACTAACCCTAACCATATCCCTAACCCTAAGTGAATACTAACCCTAACCCTAACCCTAACCCCAACCCTAACCCTAACCCTAACCCTAAATCTAACCCTAACCCTAACCCTAACCCTAACACTAACCCTAACCCTAACCCTAAGAGAACACTAACCCTAACCCTAACCCTAACCCTAAGAGAACCCTAACCCTAATCCTAACCCTTACCTAACCCTAACCCTAACCCTAACCCTAACCCTAACCCTAACCCTAACCCTAACCCTAACCCTAACCCTAACCCTAACCCTAACCTTAACCCTAACCCTAACCCTTACCCTAACCCTAACTCTAACCTTAACCCTAACCCTAAGAGAACCCTAACCCTAACCCTAACCTAACCCTAACCCTAACCCTAACACTAACCCTAACCCTAACCCTAAGAGAACACTAACCCTAACCCTATCCCTAACCCTAAGAGAACCCTAACCCTAACCCTAACCCTTACCTAACCCTAACCATAACCCTAACCCTAACCCTAACCCTAACCCTAACCCTAACCCTAACCCTAACCCTAACCCTAACCCTAACCCTAACCCTAACCCTAACCCTAAACCTAACCCTAACCCTAACCCTAACCCTAACCCTAACCCTAACCCTAACCCTAACCCTAACCCTACATGATGTTCTCCAAAACCCACAATTTACCCTTTTCCACCATGATAACCTACGAGAACCCAACAAAACCCAACGGAGACCCCAAAAAACGTCAAAAACACCCCAAACAAGAACGGCATCACCCCCAAAACTGGAAGAAAATCCCCCAAAACCATAGATCCACCCCAAAACCACCCTAAACCTACCTGATCTTCTCCAAAACCCACAATTTACCCTTTTCCAACACGATGACCAACGAGAACCAAACAAAACCCAACGGAGACCCCAAAACACTTCAAATACACCCCAAAAAAGAACAGGATCACGCCAAAAAATAGAAGAAAACCCCAAATACCATAGATCCACCCCAAAGACACCCTAAACCTACCTGATGTTCTCCTAATCCCAAAGCACACTCCAAACCACCATAAAACACATTAGGAATTCAACGAAACGCAACGGAAACCCCAAAACACTTCAAAATCACCCGAAGAAAGGAGAGGATCACTCCCCCAAAAAGAAGAAAACCCCAAATACCATGAATCCACGCGAAAACTCCCCCTAAACCTACCTGAAGTTCTCCAAAACCCACAATTTACCCTTTTACAACACGATGACCATGTAAAACCCAATGAAACCCAACGGAGACCCCAAAACACGTCAAAAACAACACAAAAAGTCCAGGATCATCCCCCCCCCCCCAAAAAAAAAAAAACAAAAAAAAACTGAGTACCAGATATCCACCCTAAAACCACCCTAAACCTACCTGATGTTCTACAAAACCCACAATTTACCCTTTTCCACCATGATGACCAATGAGAACACAACAAAACCCAACAGAGACCCCAAAAACCTTAAAAAAAAACCCAAACAAAAATGGCATCACCCCCAAAACTGAAAGAAAATCCCCCAAAACCATAGATCCACCCCAAAACCACCCTACACATACCTGATGTTCTCCAAAAACCACAATTTACCCTTTTCCAACACGATGACCAACGAGAACCCAACAGAACCCAACAGAGACCCCAAAAAACGTCAAAAACACCCCAAACAAGAACGGCATCACCCCCAAAACTGGAAGAAAATCCCCCAAAACCATAGATCCACCCCAAAACCACCCTAAACCTACCTGATCTTCTCCAAAACCCACAATTTACCCTTTTCCACCATGATAACCTACGAGAACACAACAAAACCCAACGGAGACCCCAAAAAACGTCAAAAACACCCCAAACAAGAACGGCATCACCCCCAAAACTGGAAGAAAATCCCCCAAAACCATAGATCCACCCCAAAACCACCCTAAACCTACCTGATGTTCTACAAAACCCACAATCCACACCTATTTAACATAATGACAAACAAGAACCCAACAAAACCTAATGGAGACACCAAAACACGTCAAAAACACCCCAAACAAGAAAAGGATCACCACCAAAACTGGAAGAAAATACACCAAAACCATAGATCCACCCCAAAACCACCCTAAACCTACCTGATCTTCTCCAAAACCCACAATTTACCCTTTTCCACCATGATGACCAACGAGAACCAAACAAAACCCAACGGAGACCCCAAAACACTTCAAATACACCCCAAAAAAGAACAGGATCACGCCAAAAAATAGAAGAAAACCCCAAATACCATAGATCCACCCCAAAGACACCCTAAACCTACCTGATGTTCTCCTAATCCCAAAGCACACTCCCAACCACCATAAAACACATTAGGAATTCAACGAAACGCAACGGAAACCCCAAAACACTTCAAAATCACCCGAAGAAAGGAGAGGATCACTCCCCCAAAAAGAAGAAAACCCCAAATACCATGAATCCACGCGAAAACTCCCCCTAAACCTACCTGAAGTTCTCCAAAACCCACAATTTACCCTTTTACAACACGATGACCATGTAAAACCCAATGAAACCCAACGGAGACCCCAAAACACGTCAAAAACAACACAAAAAGTCCAGGATCATCCCCCCCCCCCAAAAAAAAAAAAAAAAAACTGAATACCATATATCCACGACAAAACCACCCTAAACCTACCTGATGTTCTCCAAAAACCACAATTTACACTTTTCCACAATGATGACCAACGAGAACCCAACAAAACCAAACAGAGACCCCAAAAACCTGAAAAAATACCCCAAACAAGAATGGCATCACCCCCAAAACTGGAAGAAAATCCCCCAAAACCATAGATCCACCCCAAAACCACCCTAAACCTACCTGATCTTCTCCAAAACCCACAATTTACCCTTTTCCACCATGATAACCTACGAGAACACAACAAAACCCAACGGAGACCCCAAAAAATGTCAAAAACACCCCAAACAAGAACGGCATCACCCCCAAAACTGGAAGAAAATACACCAAAACCATAGATCCACCCCAAAACCACCCTAAACCGAACTGATGTTCTCCAAAAACCACAATTTACCCTTTTCCAACACGATGACCAACGAGAACCAAACAAAACCCAACGGAGACCCCAAAACACTTCAAATACAACCCAAAAAAGAACAGGATCACGCCAAAAAATAGAAGAAAACCCCAAATACCATAGATCCACCCCAAAACCACCCTAAACCTACCTGATGTTCTCCAAAACCCACAATCCACACCTATTTAACATAATGACAAACAAGAACACAACAAAACCTAATGGAGACACCAAAACACGTAAAAAACACCCCAAACAAAAAAAGGATCACCACCAAAACTGGAAGAAAATACGCCAAAACCATAGATCCACCCCAAAACCACCCTAAACCTACCTGATGTTCTCCAAAACCCACAATTCACTCCTATTTAACATAATGACAAACAAGAACCCAACAAAACCTAATGGAGACCCCAAAACACGTAAAAAACACCCCAAACAAAAAAAGGATCACCACCAAAACTGGAAGAAAATCCCCCAAAACCATAGATCCACCCCAAAACCACCCTAAACCTACCTGATGTTCTCCAAAACCCACAATTCACTCCTATTTAACATAATGACAAACAAGAACCCAACTAAACCTAATGGAGACCCCAAAACACGTCAAAAACACCCCAAACAAGAACGGCATCACCACCAAAACTGGAAGAAAATCCCCCAAAACCATAGATCCACCCCAAAACCACCCTAAACCGAACTGATGTTCTCCAAAAACCACAATTTACCCTTTTCCAACACGATGACCAACGAGAACCCAACAGAACCCGACAGAGAATCCAAAAAACGTCAAAAACACCCCAAACAAGAACGGCATCACCACCAAAACTGGAAGAAAATCCCCCAAAACCATAGATCCACCCCAAAACCACCCTTAACCTACCTGATGTTCTACAAAACCCACAATCCACTCCTATTTAACATAATGACAAACAAGAACCCAACAAAACCTAATGGAGACACCAAAACACGTCAAAAACACCCCAAACAAGAAAAGGATCACCACCAAAACTGGAAGAAAATCCCCCAAAACCATAGATCCACCCCAAAACCACCCTAAACCTACCTGATCTTCTCCAAAACCCACAATTTACCCTTTTCCACCATGATGACCAACGAGAACCAAACAAAACCCAACGGAGACCCCAAAACACTTCAAATACACCCCAAAAAAGAACAGGATCACGCCAAAAAATAGAAGAAAACCCCAAATACCATAGATCCACCCCAAAGACACCCTAAACCTACCTGATGTTCTCCTAATCCCAAAGCACACTCCCAACCACCATAAAACACATTAGGAATTCAACGAAACGCAACGGAAACCCCAAAACACTTCAAAATCACCCGAAGAAAGGAGAGGATCACTCCCCCAAAAAGAAGAAAACCCCAAATACCATGAATCCACGCGAAAACTCCCCCTAAACTTACCTGAAGTTCTCCAAAACCCACAATTTACCCTTTTACAACACGATGACCATGTAAAACCCAATGAAACCCAACGGAGACCCCAAAACACGTCAAAAACAACACAAAAAGTCCAGGATCATCCCCCCCCCCCCAAAAAAAAAAAAAAAAAACAAAAAACTGAATACCATATATCCACCCTAAAACCACCCTAAACCTACCTGATGTTCTACAAAACCCACAATTTAACCTTTTCCACCATGATGACCAATGAGAACACAACAAAACCCAACAGAGAACCCAAAAACCTTAAAAAAAAAAACAAACAAAAATGGCATCACCCCCAAAACTGGAAGAAAATCCCCCAAAACCATAGATCCACCCCAAAACCACCCTACACATACCTGATGTTCTCCAAAACCCACAATTTACCCTTTTCCAACACGATGACCAACGAGAACCCAACAGAACCCAACAGAGACCCCAAAAAACGTCAAAAACACCCCAAACAAGAACGGCATCACCCCCAAAACTGGAAGAAAATCCCCCAAAACCATAGATCCACCCCAAAACCACCCTAAACCTACCTGATCTTCTCCAAAACCCACAATCCACTCCTATTTAACAAAATGACCAACAAGAACACAACAAAACCCAACGGAGACCCCAAAACACTTCAAATACACCCCAAAAAAGAGAAAAGGATCACGCCAAAAAATAGAAGAAAACCCCAAATACCATAGATCCACCCCAAAGACACCCTAAACCTACCTGATGTTCTCCTAATCCCAAAGCACACTCCCAACCACCATAAAACACATTAGGAATTCAACGAAACGCAACGGAAACCCCAAAACACTTCAAAATCACCCGAAGAAAGGAGAGGATCACTCCCCCAAAAAGAAGAAAACCCCAAATACCATGAATCCACGCGAAAACTCCCCCTAAACCTACCTGAAGTTCTCCAAAACCCACAATTTACCCTTTTCCAACACGATGACCATGTAAAACCCAATGAAACCCAACGGAGACCCCAAAACACGTCAAAAACAACACAAAAAGTCCAGGATCATCCCCCCCCCCCCAAAAAAAAAAAAAAAAAACTGAATACCATATATCCACGACAAAACCACCCTAAACCTACCTGATGTTCTCCAAAAACCACAATTTACACTTTTCCACAATGATGACCAACGAGAACCCAACAAAACCAAACAGAGACCCCAAAAACCTGAAAAAATACCCCAAACAAGAATGGCATCACCCCCAAAACTGGAAGAAAATCCCCCAAAACCATAGATCCACCCCAAAACCACCCTAAACCTACCTGATCTTCTCCAAAACCCACAATTTACACTTTTCCACCATGATAACCTACGAGAACACAACAAAACCCAACGGAGACCCCAAAAAATGTCAAAAACACCCCAAACAAGAACGGCATCACCCCCAAAACTGGAAGAAAATACACCAAAACCATAGATCCACCCCAAAACCACCCTAAACCGAACTGATGTTCTCCAAAAACCACAATTTACCCTTTTCCAACACGATGACCAACGAGAACCCAACAGAACCCGACAGAGAATCCAAAAAACGTCAAAAACACCCCAAACAAGAACGGCATCACCACCAAAACTGGAAGAAAATCCCCCAAAACCATAGATCCACCCCAAAACCACCCTAAACCTACCTGATGTTCTACAAAACCCACAATCCACTCCTATTTAACATAATGACAAACAAGAACCCAACAAAACCTAATGGAGACACCAAAACACGTCAAAAACACCCCAAACAAGAAAAGGATCACCACCAAAACTGGAAGAAAATCCCCCAAAACCATAGATCCACCCCAAAACCACCCTAAACCTACCTGATCTTCTCCAAAACCCACAATTTACCCTTTTCCACCATGATGACCAACGAGAACCAAACAAAACCCAACGGAGACCCCAAAACACTTCAAATACACCCCAAAAAAGAACAGGATCACGCCAAAAAATAGAAGAAAACCCCAAATACCATAGATCCACCCCAAAGACACCCTAAACCTACCTGATGTTCTCCTAATCCCAAAGCACACTCCCAACCACCATAAAACACATTAGGAATTCAACGAAACGCAACGGAAACCCCAAAACACTTCAAAATCACCCGAAGAAAGGAGAGGATCACTCCCCCAAAAAGAAGAAAACCCCAAATACCATGAATCCACGCGAAAACTCCCCCTAAACTTACCTGAAGTTCTCCAAAACCCACAATTTACCCTTTTACAACACGATGACCATGTAAAACCCAATGAAACCCAACGGAGACCCCAAAACACGTCAAAAACAACACAAAAAGTCCAGGATCATCCCCCCCCCCCCAAAAAAAAAAAAAAAAAACAAAAAACTGAATACCATATATCCACCCTAAAACCACCCTAAACCTACCTGATGTTCTACAAAACCCACAATTTAACCTTTTCCACCATGATGACCAATGAGAACACAACAAAACCCAACAGAGAACCCAAAAACCTTAAAAAAAAAACAAACAAAAATGGCATCACCCCCAAAACTGGAAGAAAATCCCCCAAAACCATAGATCCACCCCAAAACCACCCTACACATACCTGATGTTCTCCAAAACCCACAATTTACCCTTTTCCAACACGATGACCAACGAGAACCCAACAGAACCCAACAGAGACCCCAAAAAACGTCAAAAACACCCCAAACAAGAACGGCATCACCCCCAAAACTGGAAGAAAATCCCCCAAAACCATAGATCCACCCCAAAACCACCCTAAACCTACCTGATCTTCTCCAAAACCCACAATCCACTCCTATTTAACAAAATGACCAACAAGAACACAACAAAACCCAACGGAGACCCCAAAACACTTCAAATACACCCCAAAAAAGAGAAAAGGATCACGCCAAAAAATAGAAGAAAACCCCAAATACCATAGATCCACCCCAAAGACACCCTAAACCTACCTGATGTTCTCCTAATCCCAAAGCACACTCCCAACCACCATAAAACACATTAGGAATTCAACGAAACGCAACGGAAACCCCAAAACACTTCAAAATCACCCGAAGAAAGGAGAGGATCACTCCCCCAAAAAGAAGAAAACCCCAAATACCATGAATCCACGCGAAAACTCCCCCTAAACCTACCTGAAGTTCTCCAAAACCCACAATTTACCCTTTTCCAACACGATGACCATGTAAAACCCAATGAAACCCAACGGAGACCCCAAAACACGTCAAAAACAACACAAAAAGTCCAGGATCATCCCCCCCCCCCAAAAAAAAAAAAAAAAAAACTGAATACCATATATCCACGACAAAACCACCCTAAACCTACCTGATGTTCTCCAAAAACCACAATTTACACTTTTCCACAATGATGACCAACGAGAACCCAACAAAACCAAACAGAGACCCCAAAAACCTGAAAAAATACCCCAAACAAGAATGGCATCACCCCCAAAACTGGAAGAAAATCCCCCAAAACCATAGATCCACCCCAAAACCACCCTAAACCTACCTGATCTTCTCCAAAACCCACAATTTACACTTTTCCACCATGATAACCTATGAGAACACAACAAAACCCAACGGAGACCCCAAAAAATGTCAAAAACACCCCAAACAAGAACGGCATCACCCCCAAAACTGGAAGAAAATACACCAAAACCATAGATCCACCCCAAAACCACCCTAAACCGAACTGATGTTCTCCAAAAACCACAATTTACCCTTTTCCAACACGATGACCAACGAGAACCCAACAGAACCCGACAGAGAATCCAAAAAACGTCAAAAACACCCCAAACAAGAACGGCATCACCACCAAAACTGGAAGAAAATCCCCCAAAACCATAGATCCACCCCAAAACCACCCTAAACCTACCTGATGTTCTACAAAACCCACAATCCACTCCTATTTAACATAATGACAAACAAGAACCCAACAAAACCTAATGGAGACACCAAAACACGTCAAAAACACCCCAAACAAGAAAAGGATCACCACCAAAACTGGAAGAAAATCCCCCAAAACCATAGATCCACCCCAAAACCACCCTAAACCTACCTGATCTTCTCCAAAACCCACAATTTACCCTTTTCCACCATGATGACCAACGAGAACCAAACAAAACCCAACGGAGACCCCAAAACACTTCAAATACACCCCAAAAAAGAACAGGATCACGCCAAAAAATAGAAGAAAACCCCAAATACCATAGATCCACCCCAAAGACACCCTAAACCTACCTGATGTTCTCCTAATCCCAAAGCACACTCCCAACCACCATAAAACACATTAGGAATTCAACGAAACGCAACGGAAACCCCAAAACACTTCAAAATCACCCGAAGAAAGGAGAGGATCACTCCCCCAAAAAGAAGAAAACCCCAAATACCATGAATCCACGCGAAAACTCCCCCTAAACTTACCTGAAGTTCTCCAAAACCCACAATTTACCCTTTTACAACACGATGACCATGTAAAACCCAATGAAACCCAACGGAGACCCCAAAACACGTCAAAAACAACACAAAAAGTCCAGGATCATCCCCCCCCCCCAAAAAAAAAAAAAAAAAAAAAAAAAACTGAATACCATATATCCACCCCAAAACCACCCTAAACCTACCTGATGTTCTACAAAACCCACAATTTACCCTTTTCCAACATGATGACCAATGAGAACACAACAAAACCCAACAGAGACCCCAAAAACCTTAAAAAAAAACCCAAACAAAAATGGCATCACCCCCAAAACTGGAAGAAAATCCCCCAAAACCATAGATCCACCGCAAAACCACCCTAAACCTACCTGATCTTCTCCAAAACCCACAATTTACCCTTTTCCAACACGATTACCAACGAGAACCCAACAGAACCCAAAGGAGACCCCAAAAAACGTCAAAAACACCCCAAACAAGAACGGCATCACCCCCAAAACTGGAAGAAAATACACCAAAACCATAGATCCACCCCAAAACCACCCTAAAACTACCTGATGTTCTCCAAAACCCACAATCCACTCCTATTTAACAAAATGACCAACAAGAACACAACAAAACCCAACGGAGACCCCAAAACACTTCAAATACACCCAAAAAAAGAGAAAAGGATCACGACAAAAAATAGAAGAAAACCCCAAATACCATAGATCCACCCCAAAGACACCCTAAACCTACCTGATGTTCTCCTAATCCCAAAGCACACTCCCAACCACCATAAAACACATTAGGAACTCAACGAAACGCAACGGAAACCCCAAAACACTTCAAAATCACCCGAAGAAAGGAGAGGATCACTCCCCCAAAAAGAAGAAAACCCCAAATACCATGAATCCACGCGAAAACTCCCCCTAAACCTACCTGAAGTTCTCCAAAACCCACAATTTACACTTTTACAACACGATGACCAACGAGAACCCAACAAAACCAAACAGAGACCACAAAAACCTTAAAAAATACCCCAAACAAGAATGGCATCACCCCCAAAACTGGAAGAAAACCCCCAAAACCATAGATCCACCCCAAAGACACCCTAAACCTACCTGAAGTTCTCCAAAACCCACAATTTACCCTTTTCGACCATGATGACCAACGAGAACACAACAGAACCCAACAGAGACCCCAAAAAACGTCAAAAACACCCCAAACAAGAATGGCATCACCACCAAAACTGGAAGAAAACCCCCAAAACCATAGATCCACCCCAAAACCACCCTAAACCTACCTGATCTTCTCCAAAACCCACAATCCACTCCTATTTAACAAAATGACCAACAAGAACACAACAAAACCCAACGGAGACCCCAAAACACTTCAAATACACCCAAAAAAAGAGAAAAGGATCACGACAAAAAATAGAAGAAAACCCCAAATACCATAGATCCAGCCCAAAGACACCCTAAACCTACCTGATGTTCTCCTAATCCCAAAGCACACTCCCAACCACCATAAAACACATTAGGAATTCAACGAAACGCAACGGAAACCCCAAAACACTTCAAAATCACCCGAAGAAAGGAGAGGATCACTCCCCCAAAAAGAAGAAAACCCCAAATACCATGAATCCACGCGAAAACTCCCCCTAAACCTACCTGAAGTTCTCCAAAACCCACAATTTACCCTTTTACAACACGATGACCATGTAAAACCCAATGAAACCCAACGGAGACCCCAAAACACGTCAAAAACAACACAAAAAGTCCAGGATCATCCCCCCCCCCCCCCCAAAAAAAAACAAAAAACTGAATACCATATATCCACGACAAAACCACCCTAAACCTACCTGATGTTCTCCAAAAACCACAATTAACCCTTTTCCACAATGATGACCAACGAGAACCCAACAAAACCAAACAGAGACCCCAAAAACCTGAAAAAATACCCCAAACAAGAATGGCATCACCCCCAAAACTGGAAGAAAATCCCCCAAAACCATAGATCCACCCCAAAACCACCCTAAACCTACCTGATGTTCTCCAAAACCCACAATCCACACCTATTTAACATAATGACAAACAAGAACCCAACAAAACCTAATGGAGACACCAAAACACGTCAAAAACACCCCAAACAAGAAAAGGATCACCACCAAAACTGGAAGAAAATACACCAAAACCATAGATCCACCCCAAAACCACCCTAAAACTACCTGATGTTCTCCAAAACCCACAATTTACCCTTTTCCACCATGATGACCAACGAGAACCAAACAAAACCCAACGGAGACCCCAAAACACTTCAAATACACCCCAAAAAAGAACAGGATCACGCCAAAAAATAGAAGAAAACCCCAAATACCATAGATCCACCCCAAAGACACCCTAAACCTACCTGATGTTCTCCTAATCCCAAAGCACACTCCAAACCACCATAAAACACATTAGGAATTCAACGAAACGCAACGGAAACCCCAAAACACTTCAAAATCACCCGAAGAAAGGAGAGGATCACTCCCCCAAAAAGAAGAAAACCCCAAATACCATGAATCCACGCGAAAACTCCCCCTAAACCTACCTGAACTTCTCCAAAACCCACAATTTACACTTTTACAACACGATGACCAACGAGAACCCAACAAAACCAAACAGAGACCACAAAAACCTTAAAAAATACCCCAAACAAGAATGGCATCACCCCCAAAACTGGAAGAAAACCCCCAAAACCATAGATCCACCCCAAAGACACCCTAAACCTACCTGAAGTTCTCCAAAACCCACAATTTACCCTTTTCCAACACGATGACCAACGAGAACCCAACAGAACCCAACAGAGACCCCAAAAAACGTCAAAAACACCCCAAACAAGAATGGCATCACCACCAAAACTGGAAGAAAATCCCCCAAAACCATAGATCCACCCCAAAACCACCCTAAACCTACCTGATCTGCTCCAAAACCCACAATCCACTCCTATTTAACAAAATGACCAAGAAGAACACAACAAAACCCAACGGAGACCCCAAAACACTTCAAATACACCCAAAAAAAGAGAAAAGGATCACGACAAAAAATAGAAGAAAACCCCAAATACCATAGATCCAGCCCAAAGACACCCTAAACCTACCTGATGTTCTCCTAATCCCAAAGCACACTCCCAACCACCATAAAACACATTAGGAATTCAACGAAACGCAACGGAAACCCCAAAACACTTCAAAATCACCCGAAGAAAGGAGAGGATCACTCCCCCAAAAAGAAGAAAACCCCAAATACCATGAATCCACGCGAAAACTCCCCCTAAACCTACCTGAAGTTCTCCAAAACCCACAATTTACCCTTTTACAACACGATGACCATGTAAAACCCAATGAAACCCAACAGAGACCCCAAAACACGTCAAAAACAACACAAAAAGTCCAGGATCATCCCCCCCCCCCCCCAAAAAAAAAAAAAAACTGAATACCATATATCCACGACAAAACCACCCTAAACCTACCTGATGTTCTCCAAAAACCACAATTTACACTTTTCCACAATGATGACCAACGAGAACCCAACAAAACCAAACAGAGACCCCAAAAACCTGAAAAAATACCCCAAACAAGAATGGCATCACCCCCAAAACTGGAAGAAAATCCCCCAAAACCATAGATCCACCCCAAAACCACCCTAAACCTACCTGATCTTCTCCAAAACCCACAATTTACCCTTTTCCACCATGATAACCTACAAGAACACAACAAAACCCAACGGAGACCCCAAAAAACGTCAAAAACACCCCAAACAAGAACGGCATCACCCCCAAAACTGGAAGAAAATACACCAAAACCATAGATCCACCCCAAAACCACCCTAAACCGAACTGATGTTCTCCAAAAACCACAATTTACCCTTTTCCAACACGATGACCAACGAGAACCAAACAAAACCCAACGGAGACCCCAAAACACTTCAAATACAACCCAAAAAAGAACAGGATCACGCCAAAAAATAGAAGAAAACCCCAAATACCATAGATCCACGCCAAAACCACCCTAAACCTACCTGATGTTCTCCAAAACCCACAATCCACACCTATTTAACATAATGACAAACAAGAACACAACAAAACCTAATGGAGACACCAAAACACGTCAAAAACACCCCAAACAAGAACGGCATCACCCCCAAAACTGGAAGAAAATCCCCCAAAACCATAGATCCACCCCAAAACCACCCTAAACCTACCTGATGTTCTCCAAAACCCACAATCCACACCTATTTAACATAATGACAAACAAGAACACAACAAAACCTAATGGAGACACCAAAACACGTAAAAAACACCCCAAACAAAAAAAGGATCACCACCAAAACTGGAAGAAAATACGCCAAAACCATAGATCCACCCCAAAACCACCCCAAACCTACCTGATGTTCTCCAAAACCCACAATTCACTCCTATTTAACATAATGACAAACAAGAACCCAACTAAACCTAATGGAGACCCCAAAACACGTCAAAAACACCCCAAACAAGAACGGCATCACCACCAAAACTGGAAGAAAATCCCCCAAAACCATAGATCCACCCCAAAACCACCCTAAACCTACCTGATGTTCTCCAAAAACCACAATTTACCCTTTTCCAACACGATGACCAACGAGAACCCAACAGAACCCGACAGAGAATCCAAAAAACGTCAAAAACACCCCAAACAAGAACAGCATCACCACCAAAACTGGAAGAAAATCCCCCAAAACCATAGATCCACCCCAAAACCACCCTAAACCTACCTGATGTTCTCCAAAACCCACAATCCACTCCTATTTAACATAATGACAAACAAGAACCCAACAAAACCTAATGGAGACACCAAAACACGTCAAAAACACCCCAAACAAGAAAAGGATCACCACCAAAACTGGAAGAAAATCCCCCAAAACCATAGATCCACCCCAAAACCACCCTAAACCTACCTGATCTTCTCCAAAACCCACAATTTACCCTTTTCCACCATGATGACCAACGAGAACCAAACAAAACCCAACGGAGACCCCAAAACACTTCAAATACACCCCAAAAAAGAACAGGATCACGCCAAAAAATAGAAGAAAACCCCAAATACCATAGATCCACCCCAAAGACACCCTAAACCTACCTGATGTTCTCCTAATCCCAAAGCACACTCCAAACCACCATAAAACACATTAGGAATTCAACGAAACGCAACGGAAACCCCAAAACACTTCAAAATCACCCGAAGAAAGGAGAGGATCACTCCCCCAAAAAGAAGAAAACCCCAAATACCATGAATCCACGCGAAAACTCCCCCTAAACCTACCTGAAGTTCTCCAAAACCCACAATTTACACTTTTACAACACGATGACCAACGAGAACCCAACAAAACCAAACAGAGACCACAAAAACCTTAAAAAATACCCCAAACAAGAATGGCATCACCCCCAAAACTGGAAGAAAACCCCCAAAACCATAGATCCACCCCAAAGACACCCTAAACCTACCTGAAGTTCTCCAAAACCCACAATTTACACTTTTACAACACGATGACCAACGAGAACCCAACAGAACCCAACAGAGACCCCAAAAAACGTCAAAAACACCCCAAACAAGAATGGCATCACCACCAAAACTGGAAGAAAATCCCCCAAAACCATAGATCCACCCCAAAACCACCCTAAACCTACCTGATGTTCTCCAAAAACCACAATTCACTCCTATTTAACATAATGACAAACAAGAACCCAACTAAACCTAATGGAGACCCCAAAACACGTCAAAAACACCCCAAACAAGAACGGCATCACCACCAAAACTGGAAGAAAATCCCCCAAAACCATAGATCCACCCCAAAACCACCCTAAACCTACCTGATGTTCTCCAAAAACCACAATTTACCCTTTTCCAACACGATGACCAACGAGAACCCAACAGAACCCGACAGAGAATCCAAAAAACGTCAAAAACACCCCAAACAAGAACGGCATCACCACCAAAACTGGAAGAAAATCCCCCAAAACCATAGATCCACCCCAAAACCACCCTAAACCTACCTGATGTTCTACAAAACCCACAATCCACTCCTATTTAACATAATGACAAACAAGAACCCAACAAAACCTAATGGAGACACCAAAACACGTCAAAAACACCCCAAACAAGAAAAGGATCACCACCAAAACAGGAAGAAAATCCCCCAAAACCATAGATCCACCCCAAAACCACCCTAAACCTACCTGATCTTCTCCAAAACCCACAATTTACCCTTTTCCACCATGATGACCAACGAGAACCAAACAAAACCCAACGGAGACCCCAAAACACTTCAAATACACCCCAAAAAAGAACAGGATCACGCCAAAAAATAGAAGAAAACCCCAAATACCATAGATCCACCCCAAAGACACCCTAAACCTACCTGATGTTCTCCTAATCCCAAAGCACACTCCAAACCACCATAAAACACATTAGGAATTCAACGAAACGCAACGGAAACCCCAAAACACTTCAAAATCACCCGGAGAAAGGAGAGGATCACTCCCCCAAAAAGAAGAAAACCCCAAATACCATGAATCCACGCGAAAACTCCCCCTAAACTTACCTGAAGTTCTCCAAAACCCACAATTTACCCTTTTACAACACGATGACCATGTAAAACCCAATGAAACCCAACGGAGACCCCAAAACACGTCAAAAACAACACAAAAAGTCCAGGATCATCCCCCCCCCCCAAAAAAAAAAAAAAAAATCAAAAAAATGAATACCATATATCCACCCCAAAACCACCCTAAACCTACCTGATGTTCTACAAAACCCACAATTTACCCTTTTCCAACATGATGACCAATGAGAACACAACAAAACCCAACAGAGACCCCAAAAACCTTAAAAAAAAAACCAAACAAAAATGGCATCACCCCCAAAACTGGAAGAAAATCCCCCAAAACCATAGATCCACCCCAAAACCACCCTAAACCTACCTGATCTTCTCCAAAACCCACAATTTACCCTTTTCCAACACGATTACCAACGAGAACCCAACAGAACCCAACAGAGACCCCAAAAAACGTCAAAAACACCCCAAACAAGAACGGCATCACCCCCAAAACTGGAAGAAAATACACCAAAACCATAGATCCACCCCAAAACCACCCTAAAACTACCTGATGTTCTCCAAAACCCACAATCCACTCCTATTTAACAAAATGACCAACAAGAACACAAGAAAACCCAACGGAGACCCCAAAACACTTCAAATACACCCAAAAAAAGAGAAAAGGATCACGACAAAAAATAGAAGAAAACCCCAAATACCATAGATCCACCCCAAAGACACCCTAAACCTACCTGATGTTCTCCTAATCCCAAAGCACACTCCCAACCACCATAAAACACATTAGGAACTCAACGAAACGCAACGGAAACCCCAAAACACTTCAAAATCACCCGAAGAAAGGAGAGGAAAACTCCCCCAAAAAGAAGAAAACCCCAAATACCATGAATCCACGCGAAAACTCCCCCTAAACCTACCTGAACTTCTCCAAAACCCACAATTTACACTTTTACAACACGATGACCAAAGAGAACCCAACAAAACCAAACAGAGACCACAAAAACCTTAAAAAATACCCCAAACAAGAATGGCATCACCCCCAAAACTGGAAGAAAATCCCCCAAAACCATAGATCCACCCCAAAACCACCCTAAACCTACCTGATGTTCTCCAAAACCCACAATCCACACCTATTTAACATAATGACAAACAAGAACCCAACAAAACCTAATGGAGACACCAAAACACGTGAAAAACACCCCAAACAAGAAAAGGATCACCACCAAAACTGGAAGAAAATCCCCCAAAACCATAGATCCACCCCAAAACCACCCTAAACCTACCTGATCTTCTCCAAAACCCACAATTTACCCTTTTCCACCATGATGACCAACGAGAACCAAACAAAACCCAACGGAGACCCCAAAACACTTCAAATACACCCCAAAAAAGAACAGGATCACGCCAAAAAATAGAAGAAAACCCCAAATACCATAGATCCACCCCAAAGACACCCTAAACCTACCTGATGTTCTCCTAATCCCAAAGCACACTCCAAACCACCATAAAACACATTAGGAATTCAACGAAACGCAACGGAAACCCCAAAACACTTCAAAATCACCCGAAGAAAGGAGAGGATCACTCCCCCAAAAAGAAGAAAACCCCAAATACCATGAATCCACGCGAAAACTCCCCCTAAACCTACCTGAAGTTCTCCAAAACCCACAATTTACACTTTTACAACACGATGACCAACGAGAACCCAACAAAACCAAACAGAGACCCCAAAAAACGTCAAAAACACCCCAAACAAGAACGGCATCACCACCAAAACTGGAAGAAAATTCCCCAAAACCATAGATCCACCCCAAAACCACCCTAAACCTACCTGATCTTCTCCAAAAAACACAATTTACCCTTTTCCAACACGATGACCAACGAGAACCCAACAAAACCCAAAGGAGACCCCAAAAAACGTCAAAAACACCCCAAACAAGAACGGCATCACCACCAAAACTGGAAGAAAATCCCCCAAAACCATAGATCCACCCCAAAAACACCCTAAACCTACCTGATCTTCTCCAAAACCCACAATCCACACCTATTTAACATAATGACAAACAAGAACCCAACAAAACCTAATGGAGACACCAAAACACGTCAAAAACACCCCAAACAAGAAAAGGATCACCACCAAAACTGGAAGAAAATCCCCCAAAACCATAGATCCACCCCAAAACCACCCTAAACCTACCTGATCTTCTCCAAAACCCACAATTTACCCTTTTCCACCATGATAACCAACGAGAACCCAACAAAACCCAACGGAGACCCCAAAAAACGTCAAAAACACCCCAAACAAGAACGGCATCACCACCAAAACTGGAAGAAAATCCCCCAAAACCATAGATCCACCCCAAAGACACCCTAAACCTACCTGATGTTCTCCAAAACCCACAATTTACCCTTTTCCAACACGATGACCAACGAGAACCCAACAGAACCCAACAGAGACCCCAAAAAACGTCAAAAACACCCCAAACAAGAACGGCATCACCACCAAAACTGGAAGAAAATCCCCCAAAACCATAGATCCACCCCAAAACCACCCTAAACCTACCTGATGTTCTCCAAAACCCACAATCCACACCTATTTAACATAATGACAAACAAGAACCCAACAAAACCTAATGGAGACACCAAAACACGTCAAAAACACCCCAAACAAGAACGGCATCACCACCAAAACTGGAAGAAAATCCCCCAAAACCATAGATCCACCCCAAAGACACCCTAAACCTACCTGATGTTCTCCAAAACCCACAATTTACCCTTTTCCACCATGATAACCAACGAGAACCCAACAAAACCCAACGGAGACCCCAAAAAACGTCAAAAACACCCCAAACAAGAACGGCATCACCCCCAAAACTGGAAGAAAATCCCCCAAAACCATAGATCCACCCCAAAGACACCCTAAACCTACCTGATGTTCTCCAAAAACCACAATTTACCCTTTTCCAACACAATGACCAACGAGAACCCAACAGAACCCAACAGAGACCCCAAAAAACGTCAAAAACACCCCAAACAAGAACGGCATCACCACCAAAACTGGAAGAAAATCCCCCAAAACCATAGATCCACCCCAAAACCACCCTAAACCTACCTGATGTTCTCCAAAACCCACAATCCACACCTATTTAACATAATGACAAACAAGAACCCAACAAAACCTAATGGAGACACCAAAACACGTCAAAAACACCCCAAACAAGAAAAGGATCACCCCCAAAACTGGAAGAAAATCCCCCAAAACCATAGATCCACCCCAAAACCACCCTAAACCTACCTGATCTTCTCCAAAACCCGCAATTTACCCTTTTCCACCATGATGACCAACGAGAACCAAAAAAAAACCAACGGAGACCCCAAAACACTTCAAATACACACCAAAAAAGAACAGGATCACGCCAAAAAATAGAAGAAAACCCCAAATACCATAGATCCACCCCAAAGACACCCTAAACCTACCTGATGTTCTCCTAATCCCAAAGCACACTCCAAACCACCATAAAACACATTAGGAATTCAACGAAACGCAACGGAAACCCCAAAACACTTCAAAATCACCCGAAGAAAGGAGAGGATCACTCCCCCAAAAAGAAGAAAACCCCAAATACCATGAATCCACGCGAAAACTCCCCCTAAACCTAACTGAAGTTCTCCAAAACCCACAATTTACACTTTTACAACACGATGACCAACGAGAACCCAACAAAACCAAACAGAGACCACAAAAACCTTAAAAAATACCCCAAACAAGAATGGCATCACCCCCAAAACTGGAAGAAAACCCCCAAAACCATAGATCCACCCCAAAGACACCCTAAACCTACCTGAAGTTCTCCAAAACCCACAATTTACCCTTTTCCAACACGATGACCAACGAGAACCCAACAGAACCCAACAGAGACCCCAAAAAACGTCAAAAACACCCCAAACAAGAATGGCATCACCACCAAAACTGGAAGAAAATCCCCCAAAACCATAGATCCACCCCAAAACCACCCTAAACCTACCTGATGTTCTCCAAAACCCACAATCCACTCCTATTTAACATAATGACAAACAAGAACCCAACAAAACCTAATGGAGACCCCAAAACACGTAAAAAACACCCCAAAAAATATCGGCATCACCCCCAAAACTGGAAGAAAATCCCCCAAAACCATAGATCCACCCCAAAACCACCCTAAACCTACCTGATCTTCTCCAAAACCCACAATCCACACCTATTTAACATAATGACAAACAAGAACCCAACAAAACATAATGGAGACCCCAAAACACGTCAAAAACACCCCAAACAAGAACGGCATCACCACCAAAACTGGAAGAAAATCCCCCAAAACCATAGATCCACCCCAAAGACACCCTAAACCTACCTGATCTTCTCCAAAACCCACAATTTACCCTTTTCCACCATGATGACCAACGAGAACCCAACAAAACCCAACGGAGACCCCAAAAAACGTCAAAAACACCCCAAACAAGAACGGCATCACCCCCAAAACTGGAAGAAAATCCCCCAAAACCATAGATCCACCCCAAAGACACCCTAAACCTACCTGATCTTCTCCAAAAACCACAATTTACCCTTTTCCAACACGATGACCAACGAGAACCCAACAGAACCCAACAGAGACCCCAAAAAACGTCAAAAACACCCCAAACAAGAACGGCATCACCACCAAAACTGGAAGAAAATCCCCCAAAACCATAGATCCACCCCAAAACCACCCTAAACCTACCTGATGTTCTCCAAAACCCACAATCCACACCTATTTAACATAATGACAAACAAGAACCCAACAAAACCTAATGGAGACACCAAAACTGGTCAAAAACACCCCAAACAAGAACGGCATCACCACCAAAACTGGAAGAAAATCCCCCAAAACCATAGATCCACCCCAAAGACACCCTAAACCTACCTGATGTTCTCCAAAACCCACAATTTACCCTTTTCCACCATGATAACCAACGAGAACCCAACAAAACCCAACGGAGACCCCAAAAAACGTCAAAAACACCCCAAACAAGAACGGCATCACCACCAAAACTGGAAGAAAATCCCCCAAAACCATAGATCCACCCCAAAGACACCCTAAACCTACCTGATGTTCTCCAAAAACCACAATTTACCCTTTTCCAACACGATGACCAACGAGAACCCAACAGAACCCAACAGAGACCCCAAAAAACGTCAAAAACACCCCAAACAAGAACGGCATCACCCCCAAAACTGGAAGAAAATCCCCCAAAACCATAGATCCACCCCAAAACCACCCTAAACCTACCTGATGTTCTCCAAAACCCACAATCCACACCTATTTAACATAATGACAAACAAGAACCCAACAAAACCTAATGGAGACACCAAAACACGTCAAAAACACCCCAAACAAGAAAAGGATCACCCCCAAAACTGGAAGAAAATACGCCAAAACCATAGATCCACCCCAAAACCACCCTAAACCTACCTGATCTTCTCCAAAACCCGCAATTTACACTTTTCCACCATGATGACCAACGAGAACCAAAAAAAACCCAACGGAGACCCCAAAACACTTCAAATACACCCCAAAAAAGAACAGGATCACGCCAAAAAATAGAAGAAAACCCCAAATACCATAGATCCACCCCAAAGACACCCTAAACCTACCTGATGTTCTCCTAATCCCAAAGCACACTCCAAACCACCATAAAACACATTAGGAATTCAACGAAACGCAACGGAAACCCCAAAACACTTCAAAATCACCCGAAGAAAGGAGAGGATCACTCCCCCAAAAAGAAGAAAACCCCAAATACCATGAATCCACGCGAAAACTCCCCCTAAACCTACCTGAAGTTCTCCAAAACCCACAATTTACACTTTTACAACACGATGACCAACGAGAACCCAACAAAACCAAACAGAGACCACAAAAACCTTAAAAAATACCCCAAACAAGAACGGCATCACCCCCAAAACTGGAAGAAAATCCCCCAAAACCATAGATCCACCCCAAAGACACCCTAAACCTACCTGATGTTCTCCAAAAACCACAATTTACCTTTTTCCAACACGATGACCAACGAGAACCCAACAGAACCCAACAGAGACCCCAAAAAACGTCAAAAACACCCCAAACAAGAATGGCATCACCACCAAAACTGGAAGAAAATCCCCCAAAACCATAGATCCACCCCAAAACCACCCTAAAACTACCTGATGTTCTCCAAAACCCACAATCCACTCCTATTTAACATAATGACAAACGAGAACCCAACAAAACCTAATGGAGACCCCAAAACACGTCAAAAACACCCCAAAAAATATTGGCATCACCACCAAAACTGGAAGAAAATCCCCCAAAACCATAGATCCACCCCAAAACCACCCTAAACCTACCTGATGTTCTCCAAAACCCACAATTTACCCTTTTCCACCATGATAACCAACGAGAACCCAACAAAACCCCACGGAGACCCCAAAAAACGTCAAAAACACCCCAAACAAGAACGGCATCACCCCCAAAACTGGAAGAAAATCCCCCAAAACCATAGATCCACCCCAAAACCACCCTAAACCTACCTGATGTTCTCCAAAAACCACAATTTACCCTTTTCCAACACGATGACCAACGAGAACCCAACAGAACCCAACAGAGACCCCAAAAAACGTCAAAAACACCCCAAACAACGGCATCACCACCAAAACTGGAAGAAAATCCCCCAAAACCATAGATCCACCCCAAAACCACCCTAAACCTACCTGATGTTCTCCAAAAACCACAATCCACACCTATTTAACATAATGACAAACAAGAACCCAACAAAACCTAATGGAGACACCAAAACACGTCAAAAACACCCCAAACAAGAACGGCATCACCACCAAAACTGGAAGAAAATCCCCCAAAACCATAGATCCACCCCAAAGACACCCTAAACCTACCTGATGTTCTCCAAAACCCACAATTTACCCTTTTCCACCATGATAACCAACGAGAACCCAACAAAACCCAACGGAGACCCCAAAAAACGTCAAAAACACCCCAAACAAGAACGGCATCACCACCAAAACTGGAAGAAAATCCCCCAAAACCATAGATCCACCCCAAAGACACCCTAAACCTACCTGATCTTCTCCAAAAACCACAATTTACCCTTTTCCAACACGATGACCAACGAGAACCCAACAGAACCCAACAGAGACCCCAAAAAACGTCAAAAACACCCCAAACAAGAACGGCATCACCCCCAAAACTGGAAGAAAATCCCCCAAAACCATAGATCCACCCCAAAACCACCCTAAACCTACCTGATGTTCTCCAAAACCCACAATCCACACCTATTTAACATAATGACAAACAAGAACCCAACAAAACCTAATGGAGACCCCAAAACACGTCAAAAACACCCCAAACAAGAAAAGGATCACCCCCAAAACTGGAAGAAAATACGCCAAAACCATAGATCCACCCCAAAACCACCCTAAACCTACCTGATCTTCTCCAAAACCCGCAATTTACACTTTTCCACCATGATGACCAACGAGAACCAAAAAAAACCCAACGGAGACCCCAAAACACTTCAAATACACCCCAAAAAAGAACAGGATCACGCCAAAAAATAGAAGAAAACCCCAAATACCATAGATCCACCCCAAAGACACCCTAAACCTACCTGATGTTCTCCTAATCCCAAAGCACACTCCAAACCACCATAAAACACATTAGGAATTCAACGAAACGCAACGGAAACCCCAAAACACTTCAAAATCACCCGAAGAAAGGAGAGGATCACTCCCCCAAAAAGAAGAAAACCCCAAATACCATGAATCCACGCGAAAACTCCCCCTAAACCTACCTGAAGTTCTCCAAAACCCACAATTTACACTTTTACAACACGATGACCAACGAGAACCCAACAAAACCAAACAGAGACCACAAAAACCTTAAAAAATACCCCAAACAAGAACGGCATCACCCCCAAAACTGGAAGAAAATCCCCCAAAACCATAGATCCACCCCAAAGACACCCTAAACCTACCTGATGTTCTCCAAAAACCACAATTTACCTTTTTCCAACACGATGACCAACGAGAACCCAACAGAACCCAACAGAGACCCCAAAAAACGTCAAAAACACCCCAAACAAGAATGGCATCACCACCAAAACTGGAAGAAAATCCCCCAAAACCATAGATCCACCCCAAAACCACCCTAAAACTACCTGATGTTCTCCAAAACCCACAATCCACTCCTATTTAACATAATGACAAACGAGAACCCAACAAAACCTAATGGAGACCCCAAAACACGTCAAAAACACCCCAAAAAATATTGGCATCACCACCAAAACTGGAAGAAAATCCCCCAAAACCATAGATCCACCCCAAAACCACCCTAAACCTACCTGATGTTCTCCAAAACCCACAATTTACCCTTTTCCACCATGATAACCAACGAGAACCCAACAAAACCCCACGGAGACCCCAAAAAACGTCAAAAACACCCCAAACAAGAACGGCATCACCCCCAAAACTGGAAGAAAATCCCCCAAAACCATAGATCCACCCCAAAACCACCCTAAACCTACCTGATCTTCTCCAAAAACCACAATTTACCCTTTTCCAACACGATGACCAACGAGAACCCAACAGAACCCAACAGAGACCCCAAAAAACGTCAAAAACACCCCAAACAACGGCATCACCACCAAAACTGGAAGAAAATCCCCCAAAACCATAGATCCACCCCAAAACCACCCTAAACCTACCTGATGTTCTCCAAAAACCACAATCCACACCTATTTAACATAATGACAAACAAGAACCCAACAAAACCTAATGGAGACACCAAAACACGTCAAAAACACCCCAAACAAGAACGGCATCACCACCAAAACTGGAAGAAAATCCCCCAAAACCATAGATCCACCCCAAAGACACCCTAAACCTACCTGATGTTCTCCAAAACCCACAATTTACCCTTTTCCACCATGATAACCAACGAGAACCCAACAAAACCCAACGGAGACCCCAAAAAACGTCAAAAACACCCCAAACAAGAACGGCATCACCCCCAAAACTGGAAGAAAATCCCCCAAAACCATAGATCCACCCCAAAGACACCCTAAACCTACCTGATGTTCTCCAAAACCCACAATTTACACTTTTACAACACGATGACCAACGAGAACCCAACAGAACCCAACAGAGACCCCAAAAAACGTCAAAAACACCCCAAACAAGAACGGCATCACCCCCAAAACTGGAAGAAAATCCCCCAAAACCATAGATCCACCCCAAAGACACCCTAAACCTACCTGATGTTCTCCAAAACCCACAATCCACACCTATTTAACATAATGACAAACAAGAACCCAACAAAACCTAATGGAGACACCAAAACACGTCAAAAACACCCCAAACAAGAAAAGGATCACCCCCAAAACTGGAAGAAAATCCCCCAAAACCATAGATCCACCCCAAAACCACCCTAAACCTACCTGATCTTCTCCAAAACCCGCAATTTACACTTTTTAAACATGATGACCAACGAGAACCAAAAAAAACCCAACGGAGACCCCAAAACACTTCAAATACACCCCAAAAAAGAACAGGATCACGCCAAAAAATAGAAGAAAACCCCAAATACCATAGATCCACCCCAAAGACACCCTAAACCTACCTGATGTTCTCCTAATCCCAAAGCACACTCCAAACCACCATAAAACACATTAGGAATTCAACGAAACGCAACGGAAACCCCAAAACACTTCAAAATCACCCGAAGAAAGGAGAGGATCACTCCCCCAAAAAGAAGAAAACCCCAAATACCATGAATCCACGCGAAAACTCCCCCTAAACCTACCTGAAGTTCTCCAAAACCCACAATTTACACTTTTACAACACGATGACCAATGAGAACCCAACAAAACCAAACAGAGACCACAAAAACCTTAAAAAATACCCCAAACAAGAACGGCATCACCACCAAAACTGGAAGAAAATCCCCCAAAACCATAGATCCACCCCAAAGACACCCTAAACCTACCTGATGTTCTCCAAAAACCACAATTTACCCTTTTCCAACACGATGACCAACGAGAACCCAACAGAACCCAACAGAGACCCCAAAAAACGTCAAAAACACCCCAAACAAGAATGGCATCACCACCAAAACTGGAAGAAAATCCCCCAAAACCATAGATCCACCCCAAAACCACCCTAAAACTACCTGATGTTCTCCAAAACCCACAATCCACTCCTATTTAACATAATGACAAACGAGAACCCAACAAAACCTAATGGAGACCCCAAAACACGTAAAAAACACCCCAAAAAATATCGGCATCACCCCCAAAACTGGAAGAAAATCCCCCAAAACCATAGATCCACCCCAAAACCACCCTAAACCTACCTGATGTTCTCCAAAACCCACAATTTACCCTTTTCCACCATGATAACCAACGAGAACCCAACAAAACCCCACGGAGACCCCAAAAAACGTCAAAAACACCCCAAACAAGAACGGCATCACCCCCAAAACTGGAAGAAAATCCGCCAAAACCATAGATCCACCCCAAAACCACCCTAAACCTACCTGATCTTCTCCAAAAACCACAATTTACCCTTTTCCAACACGATGACCAACGAGAACCCAACAGAACCCAACAGAGACCCCAAAAAACGTCAAAAACACCCCAAACAACGGCATCACCACCAAAACTGGAAGAAAATCCCCCAAAACCATAGATCCACCCCAAAACCACCCTAAACCTACCTGATGTTCTCCAAAAACCACAATCCACACCTATTTAACATAATGACAAACAAGAACCCAACAAAACCTAATGGAGACACCAAAACACGTCAAAAACACCCCAAACAAGAACGGCATCACCACCAAAACTGGAAGAAAATCCCCCAAAACCATAGATCCACCCCAAAGACACCCTAAAACTACCTGATCTTCTCCAAAACCCACAATCCACACCTATTTAACATAATGACAAACAAGAACCCAACAAAACCTAATGGAGACCCCAAAACACGTAAAAAACACCCCAAACAAGAACGGCATCACAACCAAAACTGGAAGAAAATCCCCCAAAACCATAGATCCACCCCAAAGACACCCTAAACCTACCTGATCTTCTCCAAAAAACACAATTTACCCTTTTCCAACACGATGACCAACGAGAACCCAACAGAACCCAACAGAGACCCCAAAAAACGTCAAAAACACCCCAAACAAGAACGGCATCACCCCCAAAACTGGAAGAAAATCCCCCAAAACCATAGATCCACCCCAAAACCACCCTAAACCTACCTGATGTTCTCCAAAACCCACAATCCACACCTATTTAACATAATGACAAACAAGAACCCAACAAAACCTAATGGAGACACCAAAACACGTCAAAAACACCCCAAACAAGAAAAGGATCACCCCCAAAACTGGAAGAAAATACGCCAAAACCATAGATCCACCCCAAAACCACCCTAAACCTACCTGATCTGCTCCAAAACCCACAATTTACCCTTTTCCACCATGATGACCAACGAGAACCAAACAAAACCCAACGGAGACCCCAAAACACTTCAAATACACCCCAAAAAAGAACAGGATCACGCCAAAAAATAGAAGAAAACCCCAAATACCATAGATCCACCCCAAAGACACCCTAAACCTACCTGATGTTCTCCTAATCCCAAAGCACACTCCAAACCACCATAAAACACATTAGGAATTCAACGAAACGCAACGGAAACCCCAAAACACTTCAAAATCACCCGAAGAAAGGAGAGGATCACTCCCCCAAAAAGAAGAAAACCCCAAATACCATGAATCCACGCGAAAACTCCCCCTAAACCTACCTGAAGTTCTCCAAAACCCACAATTTACACTTTTACAACACGATGACCAACGAGAACCCAACAAAACCAAACAGAGACCACAAAAACCTTAAAAAATACCCCAAACAAGAACGGCATCACCACCAAAACTGGAAGAAAATCCCCCAAAACCATAGATCCACCCCAAAGACACCCTAAACCTACCTGATGTTCTCCAAAAACCACAATTTACCCTTTTCCAACACGATGACCAACGAGAACCCAACAGAACCCAACAGAGACCCCAAAAAACGTCAAAAACACCCCAAACAAGAATGGCATCACCACCAAAACTGGAAGAAAATCCCCCAAAACCATAGATCCACCCCAAAACCACCCTAAAACTACCTGATGTTCTCCAAAACCCACAATCCACTCCTATTTAACATAATGACAAAAGAGAACCCAACAAAACCTAATGGAGACCCCAAAACACGTAAAAAACACCCCAAAAAATATCGGCATCACCCCCAAAACTGGAAGAAAATCCCCCAAAACCATAGATCCACCCCAAAACCACCCTAAACCTACCTGATCTTCTCCAAAAAACACAATTTACCCTTTTCCAACACGATGACCAACGAGAACCCAACAGAACCCAACAGAGACCCCAAAAAACGTCAAAAACACCCCAAACAAGAACGGCATCACCCCCAAAACAGGAAGAAAATCCCCCAAAACCATAGATCCACCCCAAAACCACCCTAAAACTACCTGATGTTCTCCAAAACCCACAATCCATTCCTATTTAACATAATGACAAACAAGAACCCAACAAAACCTAATGGAGACACCAAAACACGTCAAAAACACCCCAAACAAGAAAAGGATCACCACCAAAACTGGAAGAAAATACACCAAAACCATAGATCCACCCCAAAACCACCCTAAACCTACCTGATCTTCTCCAAAAAACACAATTTACCCTTTTCCACGATGATAACCAACGAGAACCCAACAAAACCCAAAGGAGACCCCAAAAAACGTCAAAAACACCCCAAACAAGAACGGCATCACCCCCAAAACTGGAAGAAAATCCCCCAAAACCATAGATCCACCCCAAAGACACCCTAAACCTACCTGATCTTCTCCAAAAACCACAATTTACCCTTTTCCAACACGATGACCAACGAGAACCCAACAGAACCAAACAGATATCCCAAAAAACGTAAAAAACACCCCAAACAAGAACGGCATCACCCCCAAAACTGGAAGAAAATCCCCCAAAACCATAGATCCACCCCAAAGACACCCTAAACCTACCTGATGTTCTCCAAAAACCACAATTTACCCTTTTCCAACACGATGACCAACGAGAACCCAACAGAACCCAACAGAGACCCCAAAAAACGTCATAAACACCCCAAACAAGAACGGCATCACCACCAAAACTGGAAGAAAATCCCCCAAAACCATAGATCCACCCCAAAAGCACCCTAAACCTACCTGATCTTCTCCAAAACCCACAATCCACACCTATTTAACATAATGACAAACAAGAACCCAACAAAACCTAATGGAGACACCAAAACACGTCAAAAACACCCCAAACAAGAATGGCATCACCACCAAAACTGGAAGAAAATCCCCCAAAACCATAGATCCACCCCAAAGACACCCTAAACCTACCTGATGTTCTCCAAAACCCACAATTTACCCTTTTCCAACACGATGACCAACGAGAACCCAACAGAACCCAACAGAGACCCCAAAAAACGTCAAAAACACCCCAAACAAGAACGGCATCACCACCAAAACTGGAAGAAAATCCCACAAAACCATAGATCCACCCCAAAACCACCCTAAAACTACCTGATGTTCTCCAAAACCCACAATCCACTCCTATTTAACATAATGACAAACAAGAACCCAACAAAACCTAATGGAGACCACAAAACGCGTAAAAAACACCCCAAAAAATATCGGCATCACCCCCAAAACTGGAAGAAAATACGCCAAAACCATAGATCCACCCCAAAACCACCCTAAACCTACCTGATCTTCTCCAAAAACCACAATTTACCCTTTTCCAACACGATGACCAACGAGAACCCAACAGAACCCAACAGAGACCCCAAAAAACGTCAAAAACACCCCAAACAAGAACGGCATCACCACCAAAACAGGAAGAAAATCCCCCAAAACCATAGATCCACCCCAAAACCACCCTAAACCTACCTGATGTTCTCCAAAACCCACAATCCACACCTATTTAACATAATGACAAACAAGAACCCAACAAAACCTAATGGAGACCCCAAAACACGTAAAAAACACCACAAAAAATATCGGCATCACCCCCAAAACTGGAAGAAAATCCCCCAAAACCATAGATCCACCCCAAAACCACCCTAAACCTACCTGATCTTCTCCAAAACCCACAATTTACCCTTTTCCACCATGATAACCAACGAGAACCCAACAAAACCCAACGGAGACCCCAAAAAACGTCAAAAACACCCCAAACAAGAACGGCATCACCACCAAAACTGGAAGAAAATCCGCCAAAACCATAGATCCACCCCAAAACCACCCTAAACCTACCTGATCTTCTCCAAAAACCACAATTTACCCTTTTCCAACACGATGACCAACGAGAACCCAACAGAACCCAACAGAGACCCCAAAAAACGTCAAAAACACCCCAAACAAGAACGGCATCACCACCAAAACTGGAAGAAAATCCCCCAAAACCATAGATCCACCCCAAAACCACCCTAAACCTACCTGATGTTCTCCAAAACCCACAATCCACACCTATTTAACATAATGACAAACAAGAACCCAACAAAACCTAATGGAGACACCAAAACACGTCAAAAACACCCCAAACAAGAAAATGATCACCACCAAAACTGGAAGAAAATCCCCCAAAACCATAGATCCACCCCAAAACCACCCTAAACCTACCTGATCTTCTCCAAAACCCACAATCCACACCTATTTAACATAATGACAAACAAGAACCCAACAAAACATAATGGAGACCTCAAAACACGTAAAAAACACCCCAAAAAATATCGGCATCACCACCAAAACTGGAAGAAAATCCCCCAAAACCATAGATCCACCCCAAAACCACCCTAAACCTACCTGATCTTCTCCAAAAAACACAATTTACCCTTTTCCACCATGATAACCAACGAGAACCCAACAAAACCCAAAGGAGACCCCAAAAAACGTCAAAAACACCCCAAACAAGAACGGCATCACCCCCAAAACTGGAAGAAAATCCCCCAAAACCATAGATCCACCCCAAAGACACCCTAAACCTACCTGATCTTCTCCAAAAACCACAATTTACCCTTTTCCAACACGATGACCAACGAGAACCCAACAGAACCAAACAGAGATCAAAAAAAACGTCAAAAACACCCCAAACAAGAACGGCATCACCACCAAAACTGGAAGAAAATCCCCCAAAACCATAGATCCACCCCAAAGACACCCTAAACCTACCTGATCTTCTCCAAAACCCACAATTTACACTTTTACAACACGATGACCAACGAGAACCCAACAGAACCCAACAGAGACCCCAAAAAACGTCAAAAACACCCCAAACAAGAACGGCATCACCCCCAAAACTGGAAGAAAATCCCCCAAAACCATAGATCCACCCCAAAACCACCCTAAACCTACCTGATGTTCTCCAAAACCCAAAAACCACACCTATTTAACATAATGACAAACAAGAACCCAACAAAACCTAATGGAGACCCCAAAACACGTCAAAAACACCCCAAACAAGAACGGCATCACCACCAAAACTGGAAGAAAATCCCCCAAAACCATAGATCCACCCCAAAACCACCCTAAACCTACCTGATCTTCTCCAAAACCCACAATTTACCCTTTTCCACCATGATGACCAACGAGAACCAAACAAAACCCAACGGAGACCCCAAAACACTTCAAATACACCCCAAAAAAGAACAGGATCACGCCAAAAAATAGAAGAAAACCCCAAATACCATAGATCCACCCCAAAGACACCCTAAAACTACCTGATGTTCTCCTAATCCCAAAGCACACTCCCAACCACCATAAAACACATTAGGAATTCAACGAAACGCAACGGAAACCCCAAAACACTTCAAAATCACCCGAAGAAAGGAGAGGATCACTCCCCCAAAAAGAAGAAAACCCCAAATACCATGAATCCACGCGAAAACTCCCCCTAAACCTACCTGAAGTTCTCCAAAACCCACAATTTACACTTTTACAACACGATGACCAACGAGAACCCAACAGAACCCAACAGAGACACCAAAAAACGTCAAAAACACCCCAAACAAGAACGGCATCACCACCAAAACTGGAAGAAAATCCCCCAAAACCATAGATCCACCCCAAAACCACCCTAAACCTACCTGATGTTCTCCAAAACCCACAATCCACTCCTATTTAACATAATGACAAACAAGAACCCAACAAAACCTAATAGAGACCCCAAAACACGTAAAAAACACCCCAAAAAATATCGGCATCACCCCCAAAACTGGAAGAAAATCCCCCAAAACCATAGATCCACCCCAAAACCACCCTAAACCTACCTGATCTTCTCCAAAAACCACAATTTACCCTTTTCCAACACGATGACCAACGAGAACCCAACAGAACCCAACAGAGACCCCAAAAAACGTCAAAAACACCCCAAACAAGAACGGCATCACCCCCAAAACTGGAAGAAAATCCGCCAAAACCATAGATCCACCCCAAAGACACCCTAAAACTACCTGATGTTCTCCAAAACCCACAATCCACACCTATTTAACATAATGACAAACAAGAACCCAACAAAACCTAATGGAGACACCAAAACACGTCAAAAACACCCCAAACAAGAAAAGGATCACCACCAAAACTGGAAGAAAATACACCAAAACCATAGATCCACCCCAAAACCACCCTAAACCTACCTGATCTTCTCCAAAACCCACAATTTACCCTTTTCCACCATGATGACCAACGAGAACCAAACAAAACCCAACGGAGACCCCAAAACACTTCAAATACACCCCAAAAAAGAACAGGATCACGCCAAAAAATAGAAGAAAACCCCAAATACCATAGATCCACCCCAAAGACACCCTAAACCTACCTGATGTTCTCCTAATCCCAAAGCACACTCCAAACCACCATAAAACACATTAGGAATTCAACGAAACGCAACGGAAACCCCAAAACACTTCAAAATCACCCGAAGAAAGGAGAGGATCACTCCCCCAAAAAGAAGAAAACCCCAAATACAATGAATCCACGCGAAAACTCCCCCTAAACCTACCTGAAGTTCTCCAAAACCCACAATTTACACTTTTACAACACGATGACCAACGAGAACCCAACAAAACCAAACAGAGACCACAAAAACCTTAAAAAATACCCCAAACAAGAATGGCATCACCCCCAAAACTGGAAGAAAACCCCCAAAACCATAGATCCACCCCAAAGACACCCTAAACCTACCTGATGTTCTCCAAAAACCACAATTTACCCTTTTCCAACACGATGACCAACAAGAACCCAACAGAACCCAACAGAGACCCCAAAAAACGTCAAAAACACCCCAAACAAGAACGGCATCACCACCAAAACTGGAAGAAAATCCCCCAAAACCATAGATCCACCCCAAAACCACCCTAAAACTACCTGATGTTCTCCAAAACCCACAATCCACTCCTATTTAACATAATGACAAACAAAAACCCAACAAAACCTAATAGAGACCCCAAAACACGTCAAAAACACCCCAAAAAATATCGGCATCACCCCCAAAACTGGAAGAAAATCCGCCAAAACCATAGATCCACCCCAAAACCACCCTAAACCTACCTGATGTTCTCCAAAACCCACAATTTACGCTTTTCCACCATGATAACCAACGAGAACCCAACAAAACCCAACGGAGACCCCAAAAAACGTCAAAAACACCCCAAACAAGAACGGCATCACCCCCAAAACAGGAAGAAAATCCCCCAAAACCATAGATCCACCCCAAAGACACCCTAAACCTACCTGATGTTCTCCAAAACCCACAATTTACCCTTTTCCAACACGATGACCAACGAGAACCCAACAGAACCCAACAGAGACCCCAAAAAACGTCAAAAACACCCCAAACAAGAACGGCATCACCACCAAAACTGGAAGAAAATCCGCCAAAACCATAGATCCACCCCAAAGACACCCTAAACCTACCTGATCTTCTCCAAAAACCACAATTTACCCTTTTCCAACACGATGACCAACGAGAACCCAACAGAACCCAACAGAGACCCCAAAAAACGTCAAAAACACCCCAAACAAGAACGGCATCACCACCAAAACTGGAAGAAAATCCCCCAAAACCATAGATCCACCCCAAAGACACCCTAAAACTACCTGATGTTCTCCAAAACCCACAATCCACACCTATTTAACATAATGACAAACAAGAACCCAACAAAACCTAATGGAGACACCAAAACACGTCAAAAACACCCCAAACAAGAAAAGGATCACCACCAAAACTGGAAGAAAATCCCCCAAAACCATAGATCCACCCCAAAACCACCCTAAACCTACCTGATCTTCTCCAAAACCCACAATTTACCCTTTTCCACCATGATGACCAACGAGAACCAAACAAAACCCAACGGAGACCCCAAAACACTTCAAATACACCCCAAAAAAGAACAGGATCACGCCAAAAAATAGAAGAAAACCCCAAATACCATAGATCCACCCCAAAGACACCCTAAACCTACCTGATGTTCTCCTAATCCCAAAGCACACTCCAAACCACCATAAAACACATTAGGAATTCAACGAAACGCAACGGAAACCCCAAAACACTTCAAAATCACCCGAAGAAAGGAGAGGATCACTCCCCCAAAAAGAAGAAAACCCCAAATACCATGAATCCACGCGAAAACTCCCCCTAAACCTACCTGAAGTTCTCCAAAACCCACAATTTA
>NW_028181359.1:35000-45000 GCF_964211825.1 Aythya ferina
GTTCTCTTAGGGTTTGGGTTAGGGTTAGGGTTAGGATTAGGATTAGGGTTAGGGTTATGGTTAGGGTTAGGTTTAGCGTTAGGGGTTTGGATAGGGTTAGGGTTAGGTTTAGGGTTAGGGTTAGGGTTAGGGTTAGGATTAAGGTTAGTGTTAGGGTTAGTTTTAGGGTTAGGGTTAGTGTTCTCTTAGAGTTAGTGTTATGGTTAGAGTTAGGTTTAGAGTTAGGGTTAGTGTTAGGTTTAGGGTTAGGGTTAGGGTTAGGGTTAGGGTTCTCTTAGGGTTAGGGTTAGGTTTAGGGTTAGTGATCTCTTAGGTTTAGGTTTAGGGTTAGGGTAAGGGTTAGGGTTAGGGTTAGGGTAAGGGTTAGGGTTAGGGTTAAGGTTAGGGTTAGGGTTAGGGTTAGGGTTAGGGTTAGGGTTAGGGTTAGGGTTAGGGTTAGGGTTAGGGTTAGGGTTAGGGTTAGGGTTCTCTTAGGGTTAGGGTTAGGGTTAGGGTTAGAGTTAGGTTTAGGGTTAGGGTTAGGGTTATGGTTAGGGTTAGGGTTAGGGTTAGGGTTACGGTTAGGGTTAGGGTTAGGGTTAGGATTACGGTTAGGGTTAGGGTTAGGGTTAGGGTTAGGTTTAGGGTTAGTGTTCTCTTAGGATTAGGGTTAAAGTTAGGGTTAGGGTTAGGTTTAGGGTTCGGGTTAGGGTCAGGGTTCTCTTAGTGTTAGGGTTGCGGTTAGGGTTAGGGTTTGAGTTAGGGTTAGGGTTAGGTTTAGGGTTAGGGTTAGGGTTAGGGATAGGTTTAGGGTTAGGGTTAGGGTTAGGGTTAGGGTTAGGGTTAGGGTTAGGGTTAGGGTTAGGGTTAGGGTTAGGGTTAGGGTAAGGGTTCTCTTAGGGTTAGGGTTAGGGTTAGGGTTAGGGTTAGGGTTAGGGTTAGGGTTAGGGTTAGGGTTAGGGTTAGGGTTAGGGTTAGGGTTAGGGTTAGGGTTAGTGTTCTCTTAGGGTTAGGGTTAAGGTTAGGGTTAGGGTTAGGGTTAGGGTTAGAGTTAGGGTTAGGTTTAGGGTTAGGGTTAGGGTTCTCTTAGGGTTAGGGTTAGGGTTAGGGTTAGGGTTAGGGTTCTCTTAGGGTTAGGGTTAGGGTTCTCTTAGAGTTAGAGTTCGCGTTCACTTAGGGTTAGGGTTAAGGTTAGGGTTAGGGTTAGGGTTAGGGATAGGGTTCTCTTAGGGTAAGGGTTAGGGTTAGGGTTAGGATTAGGATTAGGGTTAGGGTTATGGTTAGGGTTAGGTTTAGCGTTAGGGGTAGGGTTAGGGTTAGCGTTAGGTTTAGGGTTAGGGTTAGGGTTAGGGTTAGGATTAAGGTTAGTGTTAGGGTTAGTTTTAGGGTTAGGTTTAGTGTTCTCTTAGAGTTAGTGTTATGGTTAGAGTTAGGTTTAGAGTTAGGGTTAGTGTTAGGTTTAGGGTTAGGGTTAGGGTTAGGGTTAGGGTTAGGGTTAGGGTTAGGGTTCTCTTAGGGTTAGGGTTAGGTTTAGGGTTATTGATTTCTTGTGTTTAGGTTTAGGGTTAGGGTTAGTTTTAGGGTTAAGGTTAGGGTTAGGGTTAGGGTTAGGGTTTGGGTTAGGGTTAGGGTTATGTTTAGGGTTAGGGTTAGGGTTAGGGTTAGGGTTAGGGTTAGGGTTAGGGTTAGGGTTAGGGTTAGGGTTAGGGTTAGGGTTAGGGTTAGGGTTAGGGTTAGGGTTAGGGTTGGGGTTAGGGACAGGGTTAGGGTAAGGGATAGTGTTCTCATAGGGTTAGGGTTAGGTTTAGGGTAAGGGTTAGGGTTAGGGTTAGGGTTAGGGTTAGGGTTACGGTTAGGTTTAGGTATAGGATTAGGGTTAGGGATAGTGTTCTCTTAGGGTTAGGGTTAGGTTTAGGGTAAGGGTTAGGGTTAGGGTTAGGGTTAGGGTTATTGTTAGGATTAGGGTTTTGTGAGGGTTAGCGTTAGGCTTAGGGTTAGGGTTTCGTTAGGGGTAGGGTTATGGCAAGGGTTAGGTTTAGGGTTAGGGTTAGGGTTAGGGTAATGGTTAGGTGTAGCGTTAGGGATAGGGTTAGGGTTAGGGTTAGGGTTAAAGTTAGGGTTAGGGTTAGGGTTAGGGTACGGGTTAGGGTACGGGTTAGGGTTAGGGTTAGGGTTAGGGTTAGGGTTAGGGTTAGGGTTAGGGTTAGGTTTACGGTTAGGTTTAGGGTTAGGCTTAGGGTTAGGGTTAGGGTTAGGGTTATGTTCTGGTTAAGGGTTATGTGTAGCGCTAGGTTTAGGGTTAGGTTTAGGGTTAGGATTATGGTTAGGGTTAGGGTAGGATTAGTGTTAGGGTAAGGGTTAGGGTTTGGGTTAGGGTTATGGTTAGGGTTATGTTTAGGGTTAGGATTAGGGTTAGCGTTATGTTTACGGTTAGGGCTAGGGTTCTCTTAGGGTTAGGGTTAGGTTAGGGTTAGGGTTAGGGTTAGGGTTAGGGTAACGGTTAGGGTTAGAGTTAGCTTTAGGTTTAGGGTTAAGATTAGGGTTAGGCCTAGGTTTAGGGTTAGGTTTAGGGTTATGTTAGGGTTAGGATTAGGGTTAGGGTTAGGGTAAGGTTTATGTTAAGGCTTAGGGTTAGCTTTAGGGTTAGGGTTAGGTTTAGAATTCTGTTTGTGTTTTGGTTAGGGTTAGGGTTAGGGTTAGGGTTAGAGTTACGGTTAGGGTTAGGTTTAGGATTAGAGTTCTCTTAGGGTTTGGGTTAGGGTTAGGGTTAGGTTTAGGGCTAGGGTTAGGGTTAGGGTTAGGGTTAGGGTTAGGTTAAGGGTTAGTGTTTTTGTTTGGGTAAGGTTAGGGTTAGGGTTAGAGTTTGGTTTTGGGTTAGGTTTAGGGTCAGGGTTAGGGTTAGAGTTGGGTTAGGGTTAGGGTTAGAGATATGGTTAGTATTAGGGTTAGGATTAGGATTAGGGTTAGGGTTATGTTCAGGGTAAGGGTTATGTGTAGCACTAGGTTTAGGGTTAGGATTATGGTTAGGGTTATGCTTAGGGTTATGGTTAGGGTTACGATTAGGGTTAGCGTTATGGTTACGGTTAGGGCTAGGGTTCTCTTAGGGTTAGGGTTAGGTTAGGGTTAGGGTTAGGGTTAGGGTTAGGGTTAGGGTTAGGGTTACGGTTAGGGTTAGGGTTAGGGTTAGAGTTAGGGTTAGGGTTATGTTAAGGCTTAGGGTTAGCATTAGGGTTAGGGTTAGGTTTAGATTTCTGTTTGTGTTTTGGTTAGGGTTAGGGTTAGGGTTAGGTTTAGGGTTATGGTTAGGGTTTGGGTTAGGGTTAGGGATAGGGTTAGGTTTAGGGTTAGGGTTAGGGTTAGGGTTAGGGTTAGGGTTAGGGTTAGGGTTAGGGTTAGGGTTAGGGTTAGGGTTAGTGTTAGGTTTAGGTTTAGGTTTAGGGTTAGGGTTAGGCTTAGGTTAGGGTTAGAGTTATGTTAAGGTTAGGCCTAGGGTTACGGTTAGGGTTATGGTAAGTATTAGGGTTAGGTTTAGGTTCAGTGTTCTGTTAGGGTTAGTGATAAGGTTAGGTTTAGGGATACGGTTAGGGTTAGGATTCTGTTAGGTTTAGGGTTAGCCTAAGGCTTAGTGTTAGGATTAGGTTTAGGCTTAGGTTGGGTGTTAGGTATATGTTAGGGTTAGGTTTAGGGTTAGGATTAGGGTTACGGTAACTGTTGGTTTGATAGTTAGGGTAAGGGTTAGGGTTAGTGTTCTGTTAGGGTTAGGGTTACGGTTAGGGTAAGGGTTAGGGTTACGGTTACGGTTAGGATTAGGGTATTGGTTAGGATTAGTTTTAGGGTTAGGGTTAGGTTTAGGGTTAGGTTTAGGGTTAGGGTTAGGGTTAGGGTTAGGGTTAGGGTTAGGGTTAGGGTTAGGGTTAGGGTATGGGTTAGGTTTAGGGTTAGGGTTAGGGTTAGCTTTAGTGTTAGGGTCAGGATTATGGTTAGGTTTAGGGTTAGGATAGGGTTAGGGTTAGGGTTAGGGTTAGGGTTAGGGTTAGGGTTAGGGTTAGGGTTAGGGTTACGGTTAGGGTTAGGGTTAGGTTTAGGTTAGGGTTATCGTAAGGGTTAGGTTTAGGTTTAGGCTTAGAGTACCATTAGGTTTAGGGTTAGGGTTAGGATTTGGGTTACCGGTAGGGTTACGGGTAGGGTTAGGTTTAGGGTTAGTGTTAAGTTAGGGTTAGGGTTAGGCTTAGGGTTAATGTTCTGTTAGGGTTAGGGTTAGGGTTAGGGTTAGGGTTAGGGTTAGGGTTAGGGTTCGGGTTAGGGGTAGATTTAGGATTACGGATAGGTTTAGGTTTAGGGTTATGTTAGGATTAGGTTTAGGGTTCTGGTTAGGGTTCTGTTAGGGTTAGAGTTAGGGTAGGGTTAGGGTTAGGTTTTGAGTTAGGGTTAGATTAGGGTTAAATTTAGGGTCAATATTAGGGTTACGGTTAGGTTAGTTTTAATGTAATGGTTATGGTTACGGTTCTGTTACGGTTAGGGTTAGGGTAAGAGGTTAGGGTTAGGGTTAGGGTTAGGGTTAGGGTTAGGTTTAGGTTAGGGTAAATCTTAGGGTTACGTTTAGGGTTAGGGTTAGCGTTGGGTTATGTTCAGGGTTAGGGTTAGGTTAGGTTTAGCGTTAGGGTTAGGGTTAGGGTTAGGGTTAGTGTTAGGGTTAGGGTTAGGGTTACGATTAGGTTTGTATTGGGGTTAGGGTTATGGTTAGGGTTAGGGTTAGGGTTAGGGTTAGGGTTAGGGTTAGGTTTACGGTTAGGGTTAGGATTAGGGTTAGCGTTATGGCTAGGGGTAGGGTTAGCGTTCGGTTTTGGTTATGGTTAGGGTTTGGGTTAGGTTTCGGTTAAGGTTAGGGTTAGGGTTAGGGTTAGGGTTACGGTTACGGTTACGGTTACAGTTACGGTTACGGTTAGGGTTAGATTAGGGTTAAAGTTAGGGTTGGGGTAAGGGTTAGGGTTTATGTTCTGTTAGGGTTAGGGTTAGGGTTAGGGTTAAGGTTGGGGTTACGGTTAGGGTTAGGGTTAGGTTTCTATTAGTGTTAGGGTTAGTGTAGGGTTAGGGTTAGGGTTAATGTTCTGTTAGGGTTAGAGTTAGGGTTAGGGTTGGGTTATGTTCAGGGTTAGGCTTAGGTTAGGTTCAGCGTTAGGGTTAGGGTTAGGTTTATGGTTAGGGTTAGGGTTAGGGATAGGTTTAGGTTTAGGTTTTGGGTTAGGGTTATGTTATGGTAAGGGTTAGGGTTCTGGCAGGGTTAAGGTTAGGGTTAGGGTTAGGTTAGGGTTAGGGTTAGCTTTAGGATTAGGGTTAGGATTAGGGTTAGGGTTAGGTTATGTTTAGGGATAAGGTTAGGTTAGGGTTAAAGTTAGGGTTAGGTTTAGGGTTAGGGTTTGGGTTAGGGTTAGGGATAGAATTATGTTAGGGTTAGGTTAGGGTTAGGGTTAAGATTAGGGTTCTGTTAGGGTTAGGGTTAACGTTAGGGCTAGGGTTACATTTAGGGTTAGGGTTATTTTATGGTTAGTGTTAGTGTTAGGGTTATGGTTAGGGTTAGGGTTATGGTTTGGGTTAGGGTTAGGGTTAGGTTAGGGTTAAAGTTAGGGTTACGGTTAGGGTTAGGGTTAGGTTAGGGTTAAAGTTAGGGTTAGGGTAAATGTTAGGTTTGGGTTATGTTCAGGGTTGGGTTTAGGTAAGGGTTATGGTTAAGGTTAGGGTTAGGGTTAGGGTTAGGTTTAGGAGTATCGTAAGGGTTAGGTGTAGGGTAAGGGTTAGTATTAAGGGTTAGTCTTAGGGTTATGGTTAGGGGTAGGTTTACGGTTAGGGTTCTGTTAGGGATCTGGTTAGGGTTAGAGTACGTTTAGTTTTAAGGTTACGGTGACTGTTATGGTTAGGTTTAGGGTTACGTTTACGTTTAGGGTTAGGTTAGGGTTAGGGTTAGGGTTTAGCTTAGGGCTACGGTTAGGGTTAGGGTTAGGGTTAGGGGTCGGGTTCGGGTTAGGGTTCGTATTCTAGTTAGGGTTAGGGATAGGTTTAGGGTTAGGGTTAGGGTTAGGTTTAGGATAGGGTTAATGTTAGGGATAGGGTATGGATTAGGGTTACGGTTAGGGTTAGGTTTATGGTTAGTTTTAGGGTTAGGGTTTTGTGTAGGATTTGGGTTAGGTTTCTGCTTAGGGTTCCGTTAGGGTTACGGTTACGGTTAGAGTTAGGTTTAAGGTTACGGTTAGCTTTCTGGTGGGGTTAGGGTTAGGGTTAGGGTTAGGGTTAGGGTTAGGGTTAGGGTTAGGGTTAGGGTTAGGGTTAGGGTTCGGTTTTGGTTATCGTTAGGTGTAGGGTGAGGTTTCGATTAAGGTTAGGGTTAGGTTAAGGGTTAGGGTTAGGTTTAGGGTTAGGGTTAGGATAGGTTAGGGTTAAAGTTAGGGTTTTGGTTAGGGTTGGGTTATGTTCAGGGTAGGGGTTAGGTTAGGGTTAGGGTTAGGGTTAGGGTTTATGTTCTGTTAGGGTTAGGGTTAGGGTTAGGGTTAGGGTTAGGGTTAGGGTTAGGGTTAGGGTTAGGGTTAGGGTTAGGGTTAGGGTTTGGGTTAGGTTTAGGGTTAGGGTTAGGAGTTGAGTTAGGGTTACGGATAGGATTAGGTATAAGTTTAGGTTAGGGTTAGGGTTATGCTTAGGGTTCTCTTAGAGTTAGATTTATTGTAGGGTTATGGATAGGGTTAGGGATAGGGTTAGGGTTAGGGTTAGGGTTATGGTTAGGGTTATGTTAGGGTTAGGGTTAGGGTTAGGATTATGTTTAGGCTTCGGTTATGTTTAGGGATAGGTTTAGGTTAGTGTTAGAGTTAGGGTTAGGTATACGGTTAGGATTAGGGTTAGGGTTAGGGTTAGGGATAGATTTATGTTAGGGTTAGGATTAGGGTTAGGGATAGGGTTGGGGTTAGGGTTAGGTTTAGGGTTAGGGTTTGGGTTAGGGTTAAGGTTCTGTTAGGTTTAGGGTTAGGGTTACGGTTAGTGTTACGCTTAGGGTTAAGGTTCTGTAAGGTTTAGGTTTAGGTTTAGGGTTAGGGTTAGGGCTAGGGTTAGGGTTAGTGTTAGGGTTATGTTAGGGTTAGGGTTAGGGCTAGGGTTAGGGTTAGGTTTAGGGTTAGGTTTATGGTTAGGGTTAGGGTTAGGGTTAGGGTTAGGGTAAGGGTTAGGATTAGGGTTAGGGTTAGGTTATGTTTCGGGTTAGGGTTAGGGTTAGGGTGTGGTTTAGCATTAGGTTTAGATTTAAAGTTAGGTTTAGGTTTAGGGTTAGGGTTATGTTTAGGGTTAGGGTTAGGGTTATGTTAGGCTTAGGGTTATGTTTAGGGTTAGGTTTCGGTTAGGGTTAGCGTTATGTTTAGGTTAAGGTTTAGGATTAGGGTTAGGGTTAGGTTACCTTTATGGTTATGGTTAAGGTTATGGTTATTGTTAGGGTTAGGGTTAGGGTTAGGGTTAGGTTAGGGGTAGTTTTAGGGTTAGGTTATGGTTAAAGTTAGGGTTACGTTTAGGGTTAGGGTTAGGGTCGTCTTATGTTCAGGGTTAGGGTTAGGTAAGGGTTAGGGTTAGGTTTAGGGTTACGGTTAGGTTTATCGTAAGGTTTAGGGTTAGGGCAAGGCTTAGTATTCAGGTTAGGGTTAGGGTTATGTTTAGGGGTAGGGTTACGGTTAGGGTTCTGTTAGGGATAGGGTTAGGGTTAATGTTCGTGTTCTAGTTAGGTTTAGGGACAAGTTTAGCGTTCAGGTTAGGTTTAGGATTAGGTTAGGGTTAAAGTTAGGGTTAGGGTTAGGGTTAGGGTTCGTGTTAGGTTAGGGTTAGGGTTATGGTTAGGGTTAAGTTTCTGGTAGGGTTCGGGTTCGGATTCGGGCTCGCGTTCGGGTTCGGGTTAGGGTTAGGGTTAGGGTTAGGGTTAGGGTTAGGATTGGGGTTAGGGTTATTGTTAGGGATAGACTTATGTTAGGGTAGGGTTAGGGTTTGTGTTATGATTACGTTTCTGTAAGGGTTAGGGTTAAGGTTAGGGCTAGGGTTACGGTTAGGGTTAGGGTTAGGTTTGGGTTAGGGTTAGGGTTATGGTTTGGGTTAGGGTTAGGTTTAGGGTTAGGGTTAGGGTTAGAGTTATGGCTAGGGGTAGGGTTAGCGTTCGGGTTAGGGTTAGTGTTAGGGTTAGGGTTAGGGTAAGGGTTATGTTTAGAGGTAGGTTTATGGTTAGGGTTCTGTAAGGAATCTGGTTAGGGTAAGAGTTTGGTTCGGGTTAGGGTTACGGTTAGGGTTAGGGTTAGGGTTATGTTTAGGTTAGGGTTAAAGTTAGGGTTACGGTTAGGGTTAGGGTTAGGTTTGGGTTATGTTCAGGTTTAGGGTTAGGTTATGTTTAGGGTTAGGGTTAGGGTTAGGAGTAGAGTTCGGGTTAGGGTTAGGGTTAGAGTTAGGTGTCGGTTTAGGGTTAGGGTTCGTATTCTGGTTAGTGTTAGGGATAGGTTTAGGGTTAGGGTTTGGTTTAGGGTTAGGATAGGGTTAAAGTTAGGGATAGTTTTAGGATTAGGGTTACGATTAGGGTTAGGTTTAGGGTTAGTGTTAGGGTTAGGGTTTTGTGTAGGATTTGGGTTAGGTTTAGGTTTAGGGTTCCGTTAGGGTTACGGTTACGGTTAGGTTTAGGGTTAGGGTTACGGTTAGGTTTCTGGTGGGGTTAGGGTTAGGGTTAGCGTTAGGATTAGGTTTAGGGTTAGGGTTAGGGTTAGGGTTAGCCTTAGGGTTAGGGTTAGGGTTAGGGTTAGGGTTAGGGTTAGGGTTAGGGTTAGGGTTAGGGTTAGGGTTAGGGTTACGGTTAGGGTTAGGGTTACGGTTAGGGTTAGGTTTAGGGTTAGGGTTTATGTTCTGTTAGGGTTAGGGTTAGGGTTAGGGATAGATTTATGTTAGGGTTAGGATTAAGGTTAGGGTTAGGATTCGGGTTAGGGTTAGGTTTAGGGTTAGGGTTAGGGTTAGGGTTCGTTGTAGGCTTAGGGTTAAGGTTCTGTTAGGTTTAGGGTTAGGGTTAGGGTTACGGTTCGGGTTAGTGTTAGGTTTAGGGTTAGGTTAGGGTTAGGGTTAGGCTTATGGTTAGGGTTCTCTTAGGGTTAGGGTTTGGGTTAGGGTTAGGTTTTCCATTAGTGTTAGGTTTAGGGTTAGGGTTAGGGTTATGATTCGGTTTTGGTTACGGTTAGGATTAGGGTTAGGTATTGGTTAGGGTTAGGGTTAGGGTTAGGGTTAAGGTTTGGGTTAGGATTCTGCTAGGGATAGGGTTAAGGTTAGGGTTACGGTTAGGGTTAGGGTAGGGTTATGTTCAGGGTTAGGGTTAGGTTAGGGTTAGGGTTAGGGTTAGGGTTAGGGCTAGGGTTAGGGTTAGGGTTAGGGTTAGGGTTAGGGTTAGGTTAGGGTTAGGGTTAGGGTTAGGGTTAGGGTTAGGGTTAGGGTTAGGGTTAGGGTAGGGTTATCGTTAGGGTTAGGATTAGTGTTAGTGTTTCATTTTGGGTTAGGGTTAGGTTAAGTTTAAAGTTAGGGTTACGGTTAGGGTTAGGGTTGCGTTATGTTCATGGTTAGGGTAAGGTTAGGGTTAGGGTTAGGTTTAGGTTTAGGTTAGGGTTATTGTAATGTTTAGGGTTAGGTTCAGGGTCTGGGTTTGGGTTAGTTTTAGGGTTAGGTTTAGGGTTAGGGTTAGGCTTAGGGTTAGGGTTAAGTTTAGGATTAGCGTTAGGGTTAGGGTTGTGGTTAGGTTTAGGTTTAGAATTAGGGTTAAGGTGAGGGTTTTGTTACAGTTTGTGTTAGGTTTAGGATTATGGTTCCGTTAGGGTTAGGGTTAAGGTTAATGTTAGGGGTAGGGTTAGGGTTATGGTTTGGGTTAGGGTTCTGTTAGGGTTATGGTTAGGGTTAGGTTAGGGTATGGGTTAGGGTTACGGTTAGGGTTAGGGTTACGGTTAGGGTTAGGTTTACGATTCGGTTTCTCGTGGGGTTAGGG